>NC_088354.1:35605000-35717500 GCF_036884655.1 Musa acuminata AAA Group
TCAACCTTGAAGGCATACACTGCCTCATGAAAAGAAATCCTAAAACAAGCACACACTACAAGTGTATTTAGACATGACATAAAGCTTTTCTTGGTTTATAGTTCCTTACTGGCATCACCTTCAGCTAGTGCAAATTATTAGGCAAGTAATACCCTAAATTAATTCCAAACCATTCAATTATCTCCTCTTAGCTTTGTTAGTTGAGTTATCTTATACCTTATAATAAGTAATTTTGGCATATTAGAATATTTATATATAATGGGATTTTTTTAAGAAATTGGTCTTATCATTGTGAAAATCTAATACTTAATCGTTTGTCTTTAGAATAAATTATCAACTCTTTGTGTCTACAAACCATGTTTTTTTAAAAATAAAATATGTATAAATGATAAATAAAAAAAAAACTCTTTTTCTTCATATTTTTTGTTTCGAATTTGACTTAAGATCTATTCAAAAGGCCAAAACGTGCATTATCATCATCATCATCATCATTATATATGCAATATTTCTTTTCTATAACCTTCCATGAAACATGTATCATCTCTTATCATAAATAACTCCAAAGAGGTAAAAAATTATATTGATCATATATGACTCAAAAAGGAATGATGGCAAACAAAATTCGGAAATTATTTGAACATGTTTTATGGACTCCCGATTGCAAATCTTTCCTTCTAAAGCCTAGTTTAGGATGGTATGATCAAAGTTATCAAAGCTGTATAACATATTAATGATCAAGTTAATTATAGCTGTCACAAAAGACACCATGAGGTGCTGTCATCTGAAGCTCTAATCCAACAGGCAACTTAGTTGAGACCACGACTTGGAACTCAAGTCATGTCACACTTCTAGTAGAACAATTCGAATAGTTGAGGCCTTGCATTCTGATCTCTTATGATATCTAGACAGGTGTGCAGAACCCTAATTGGCTGTGTCCTCATTCTTGTCAGATTTCTAAACCCTAGTTTGATGTTTTCCTTGTAATATTTTCTTTTTCTTCCTGCAACCTGAATCATCAAAAACAAAAAGATCAAGTGAGGCTTCTGATTTTAATTGCAGATGATGAATATTATGTGAGTTTTAGAGCCAAAAGGTAGACTGGGATGTAATTACAATGTCATGGTTGTCATGCACAATCCCACTGCATCAGAACAAATTAGCCATCACCATAACACTTCATATATTTTCCAACACACCAAATACTAGAAGATGACCTAAGTCATGTAAAACAACACATTAACATTAACATCAGTTGTAGTTAGTATACAACTTGACAATTCTTTGTCAACTAAATGAGCTAAATTACATGGTTTGGAATCATATCCAAGTATAAAATGAGTTTTAACATTGCTTTAAGTTATGGTGATCACTTAACTTTACATCCTAACAAGGAAAGGCCCTGAGTCCATGTGGGAGATCATAATTGTTGCAAGATGTAATAGAATGGGATACAAAGAGTGAAGCATGTGCATGAGATTTATGTACACATATAATATGTACCACAGAGGGTCCTGCATGGAATGATGATGATACATGCATGTATTTGCATGCTTCCATGCACACGTGTGGACTCATGACTTCCAATCCCTTGGATTGGATTGGATTCAACCCCCCCCTTTCAGTTTTATATCATCTCCATGCAACCTTTGGCAAGGCTTTCTGGTCAGAAAGCTTGAATCCCAATCACTGTTGCTAACCTATTCTTACGCAAATGGTAGTATTATCACCATGGATGCCATTATACTAACCCTTTTGGAAGTAATGCATTAAACTACTCCCAGTGAGCATTCCTAGGATTTAGAGCAGGATTCCATTTGCAAAATGAGGGTGGTCAATGTGAGACAAAACCCTGACAGGCCTCCCTTAACCTACTCCAAATCCTCTCTCTCTCTCTCTCTCTCTCTCTCTCTCTCAATGATAAAGGTGGGGACAAGATCAAGAATGGAGCGCACTAACTCGTGAAAACCGGGTCAGAGTCACAACAAAGGTTACAGCATGCTAAACTTGACATGAGGTGGAACGAAGCCTAGCCATACAGCTAGCTCACGAAACCTGGGATATGGAATGAGCTGCTGATGGACTGAGGAATGGGAGAGACAGATGGATGTGACGGGGTGTGATTTCTTTTCTCTTTCTTTCTTACTTTCACTCACTGCCTCTGTTATCTTCTGTATGAGTTTTCTTGTCATTTGTGCATGGAAATGCTCACGTCTTCACAGCAAGGAGACACGGACATCTCCCTGTACCAGTGTTGTCTACTTGAGATAATGTGAGCTTTCACCCCCCACTTAACCACGTCAAACTGTGGAGTTTAATGGAGTCAGTGTGCAGGAATTGTATTTGGTTTTGGTGGACTAACCCTCTTTGGCTTGCATTCTACTCCCCCTGGAGGAGACGGTGTCATCTCCCCGGCAGCAGCAGCTGCAATAGTCTATGGTTGGCCGCTTACAGGAGGAGGCTTTCTTTATTGTGGAGCCGACCATTTCCCTTTGTAAGGGATGGTAGCTGTCGACCACACGGCACGTGTTCGTCGCCGCCCTCCCGGCCTCCCTCCTCCACCAATGCGTGCACCCCCTTCACGGAGCACCGCATCCTTCGCTCCCTCCACACCTCTCTCTCTCTCTCTCTCTCTCTCAATGCCACTCACTCACCGCACCAGATGCCACAAAAAAAAGGAGTGTTGATGGTTGGCCATAATAATCCACATATTGCAGATGTTGTACTAATTATCTGTGTATTTTTAGTTCACTTATTTCTATTTTTTTTCTTTTTCCTTCTTTTATTTTCTTGATATAGAAATCTTCATGCACGCATTGCATGCATGCATGCGTCTAAGCTTACCTGATGTGGATACAAGCACCAGAGATCTTTTGCACGTGTGAGTAGCAGAGGAAACGCCTTATTCACGTAACATTTGCACCTCAACACGTGCGAAGACGTGTACACTAGCAGGAGATTGTACATGGGTGAAGATATTTTTGTATGCACTCGCTCACAGCAAAAGGAATGGTGGGAGACACGAGTGTACAAGCTCAAGTACCATCTCATGTGGGCACGTGGGAACACCGCGCATGCAGCGCACACCCGTACAAAAGTCTCGGGCGGGGGACCGCAGAGATGTGTGGAGAGAGAGAGAGAGAGAGAGAGAACTCGGAGAGACGGCCTGGGAACCCTACACTTGCTTCCTTGTTTGGCTTTGGCTTTTGGGATCCTCCTCCTCCTCCTCCTCAGTGATTATTTTTTCACCCTCTCTCCAGTCTTGCTTAGGCTATCATCACGATTGGATTACCGAGGGGCATTAAATGTATTTTACAGTGGATCACAGGCTTTGCATATGAACACTGTAACAGAGGAGGAGAAAGAGGAGAGAGATGCCATGTGTTTTACCATGTTTGATTCCCTTCTTGGCGGTCAAACTTTCAACAAGGCCAGTGCACTAACCAAGACGAAGAAAAACTGCTCTTTTCTATCTTGTCTCTCTCCTGCTTCCAACTTGAGATAAAAGCTGGAAGATTAATTTATCTCTTCCGTACCGTGATAAAGAGGTCCATATCGAGGAATATGCCATTTGTTTATAGCGAGATGAGAGATAAAAGATGGCAAGTAGGGCTGAGGAAGTAAAATTCCTTCAGGATCTATAGATTGTGGCCGACTCCTTTTGTGGTCATCTTTGCTCCATTCTTTTGTTTCTGTTGACCAGAAGACAAGGGTTCGTGTTCTTCTATAGGAAGCAGGTCGCAAGCCCTTCTCTTTGCTCTCTTTCACTCCTTCGATAGAGCGAGAGAGAGAGAGAGAAGCTGATGGCCAACCTGGGCTTGAGTAAATGGGTAGGAAGTGAGTACAAGTTTTAAGGGAGTCTGTCCAAGGTGTGAAGTCCGGTGGCTTGCCCTTGACAAAGGTTGATTTAGGGGATTTCTTCTTGTGTTTGGGGGAGTATGTTTAAGGTAGCATCGGTCAAAAAAGTGGGTGAGATGATGTGAAAGGCCGAAAGAAATTTACACAGCAGACTTTGAGGAACACTTACCATCACCATTTCACACAGTCTTGACAACCTTCTTTCCACTGTCTTCTCTTTAACGAGCCTTGCTGTCACCTGCCCTCTTGTTTGTTTGCTTACGGAGATAAATATGACATGTTACTTTCTTCCCTCAGGTTCTTCTGACCCTCCTTTCTTCTTCACCTCTTCGGACCCCCAATGCGCAGCTTTCTCTCTCTAATTCCCATATCATTGCACTATCCGCTTCTCGTCTTCTCCTTCTCCCTCCTGTTAACTTTCCACTGCTGAAACCCGTCTCTCTCTCTCTCTGTCTCTCTCTCTTCAGACCCCGCAGCCTTCCCTTTTACTACCCTTCCCCCCCCCACCGGTTTGACACTCTTTCTCCACATCTGTGTTTGCGTTTCACACAAGCTGGGCTCGCTCTCTTACCGGCCTCTATGAACAACTGGTTAGGCTTCTCGCTGTCCCCTCAGGAGCTCCCTCCTCCGCAGGCTCAGCGAATCCACCCCTCTCCTGGCATCATCTCTGACGACGAGGTCTCCGCCGACTGCTACGGCCTCTCCCCCGACTCATCGTCAACGCCTCCCCTCGGCATCCAAACTCTGAGGCCAGATGGGTCTTTTGGCATCTTGGAAGCCCTTAACCGGCCGTGCCATCATTCCCAAGGTCAGTACGGATGCATTGGTTTTCACTGCTTCCTTGCATGAGTTAGCTAGCTTATGGTGTTGTTGAAACTAAAACCGCGGCGTTGTAGATTGGAGTATGAAGAGCCTAGAGTATAAAGGAAGCTCTTCTGAGCTGTCAATGTTGGTTGGGTCAAGTAGCAACCAGAACACCATGGACGACCAACAGCCTAAGCTTGAAGACTTCCTCGGTGGGCACTCATTTGCGCAACATAATCAGAAGCTCCCGTCCATCGCCGGAAATTACGACAATCCGAGCGACTACATGTACTCCCATGGTTGCAACAGTGGGGGGCTTCTGAGCAGCAACGGTGGATGTAGCAGCAGCTCCATCGGGCTATCAGTGATCAAGACTTGGTTACGGAACCAGCCGGCGCCACCGTCACAGGTGGAAGGAAATGGAAGCGACGAAGCGGGCTGCAGCAACATGAACAGTAGTGTTGGAGGTGCGGTGGCGGGGAACGTAGGCGGGACATTGACGAGTTCACAGAGCTTGTCACTGTCGATGAGTACTGGGTCGCAATCCAGCTCCCCGTTGCCGCTCTTGGCAGCGGCTGTAAGTGGGGGAGGGGAGAGCTCATCGTCAGAGAATAAGCAGAAGGATGGTAATGGGAGTGGCCTTGACGCCCAGAGCGGCGCGATGGAGGCAGTGCCAAGGAAATCTATCGACACGTTTGGTCAAAGGACTTCGATATACCGGGGAGTTACAAGGTTCACCATGCAATCCTTCACTTGAAAACGTGCTTTTGTAGTCACATTTGATGGATGATTGTAGCAAATGCTAGTAGATAAGAAAAGGAACTTCTCAGTACATACACTAGATGAGAGTTCATTCTTAGCTTATGCTTTGATCTCTTATAGGATTTCTCTTCCACAGGCATAGATGGACAGGCAGGTACGAGGCTCATCTATGGGATAACAGTTGCAGAAGAGAAGGACAGACTCGCAAGGGCCGACAAGGTATGTGCCTCTTAGTATCGAGGTTTGGTCTATCTCGAGGTCGAGCTTTTAGTGTTGCTGGCTTCTCATCGTTTTACTTGATCTCCTGGGATATCGTCATGTTCCGGATCTGTACATGGTGGATTCCTCCTGCATGCAGTCTATCTAGGTAAGGAAAGAAGCTCGTCTTTGGTCTCTCTAGTGCATATATATCTGTACACTCACGAGTATCGCTTCTCTTCATGTCTGGTCTCCATTGGAGCAGGTGGCTACGACAAAGAAGAAAAGGCAGCTCGGGCATACGATTTGGCTGCTCTCAAGTACTGGGGTACTTCTACCACCACCAATTTCCCTGTAGGTTCTTTCTCTTTGCCAATCCGGTTGGAGCAACAGCATTGCTATGTGTTACATCTTCTCTCATTGACTGTGTTGCATCTTACCAGATAAGCAACTACGAGAAAGAGTTGGAGGAGATGAAGCATATGACGAGGCAGGAGTATGTTGCCTCTCTAAGAAGGTAGCTTTAGGTTCCTGTTAGTATGTGATTGTTAATGCATCTGTTATATCTCCAACTCTTCTTATTACTTGATGACCAAAACTTCAGATGATTTGGTATAATCTGAGTTCTTGAAATGCAGGAAGAGTAGTGGATTTTCGCGTGGTGCCTCTATATATCGTGGAGTGACAAGGTATTTTGCGTTGACACTGTTAACTGGATTACGTTGAGAATTCAATTGCATCTGAGTTCCATTCTAAATCAGATGATTAACTTGACAGACATCATCAGCATGGAAGGTGGCAAGCTAGGATAGGAAGGGTAGCTGGAAACAAAGATCTATACCTGGGAACCTTCAGTAAGTTCTCTACTAAGGCTTAGAATCTTATCGTCGGTGCTGGTAATGCACACCAGTGTGTCTTGTGAACGTAGATTTGATGACGTTTGTGCAGGCACCCAAGAGGAAGCAGCAGAGGCCTACGACATCGCAGCGATAAAGTTCCGAGGCCTCAATGCCGTCACCAACTTCGACATGAGCCGGTACGATGTGAAAGCCATTCTCGAGAGCAGCACGCTTCCTATTGGCGGAGCTGCCAAGCGCCTCAAAGAGATCTCCGACCACGCGGAGGCGAGCGTCGACGGCAGGATGACCGATGATGGTAGCATCACGTCCCATCTAACCGATACCATCAGCAGCTACGGCTCCCACCACCATGGCTGGCCGACCATCGCCTTCCAGCAGGCGCAGTCCCTCAGCTTCCACTATCCTTATGGGCAGCCCAGGGGGTGGTGCAAGCAGGAACAAGATTCTGTCGTCGCTGCTGCTCATAGCTTGCAGGACCTTCAGCATCTCAACTTGGGGAGCAACACCCATAACTTCTTCCAGCCATCTATGATCCACAACCTCATGAGCTTAGAATCGTCCTCCTCGGTGGATCATAGCACGGGGTCTAATGCAGTCATCTATAATGGAAACGTCGGAGGGAGTAACGGAAACTATAATGTGGATGGCACCGGTGGGTACATGATGCCGGTAAGCACAATGGTGGTGGATCAAAAAGATCAAGGCAGTAGCAGCTATTCTGAGAGTGAGGGGAAGCAAATGGCTTATGAGAATATGTTGGCCGCTGGTGATCCCTGCGCTGGGAGGAGCATTTACTATCTGCCACAGCAGTCGACCAGTAGCAATATGGTGAAAGAGAATGGCTATGAGCAGATCAACGGGTACAACAACTGGATGCCTGCAACAGTGCAGGCTCCTTCAGCAGGAGGAAACAATGTGACTGTTTGCCATGGGGCTCCACTTTTCACAGTATGGAATGATTCTTAGGTCAAAGCTTTGGTGATTAGAAGGGGAAGAATGTGGATGGTTAAGGAAAAGAAAGGAATATTCTAGCTAGCTGATCCTGACTTCGACTTATCTTTATATCTTGTAAGGGTTCTCGATACTGATGATGATAGAGAGAACCAAGAAGAGCTACTTGGTTTTTGTCAAATGCAACTCTTCTTCTGACAATTTGCATTATCCTGAAGTTTTGGTTATGGCCTGTGAGTGGTGATCATGTCTCACTTGCTGTGAATTTTGGGGAGCTTCAGATGCATGGATATGATAATAGCTAAGGAGCTTTGTATTTGGTCATGTTAAGAGAGAATGGTCATTTTCCAATATCTGAGATGAGGTACACTTGAGCTTCTTTCATGTGCTCATGTTGACTGAATCAGTGCTAGAATTCCAGCTACCATGATTTCTTTTATATGCACATGTCTCAGCTGCCAAGTTGGATGTTTTCAAAGGTTCATCCTTTGACAATATATATACATGCAGGTAGGAGGGAGCCTGCAGTAGTGGACTGCAAGTTAAATCTTAATGGGTGCATGTTTCATGCAGTTGATTGTTGCTACCACACTTGCTTTAACATCACCCTCTAGGTTTGCATCTTGTCCCTCCCATGTGAGTTCTTCTGCAAGTCAAACATCCAAAATGCATCATACATAATTCCTACAGCTAGGGCTTTACTAGTTTATCTGCATTATACTTCAAGGCTTTGTCTTTACCAGTTCAATGTATTATTGTTATAAAAGGCATAATGTTTTATTATCCACAGCTTAAATGATGAGTTTGATAATATATTCACACATTAGAAATATGGGTCAAACTATTAAATTAGTATCAAGGATAAAATCTTACTCTCAAGTAGAAGTTTGGTAATCTGAAACATAAAAGAAACCAGCAAATGGTATAAGGCAGATTTCTGTCTTTACTATGAACGCTAGCAAATTCTATAGTTATCAGAGTTTAGTGTTATAATACAATCAAATATTTATTAGGCTAAGCCTTGTTGTAGGAAGCCAAAAACTCAGCAGGATATGAAAGCAGCAAGTCGCATTTGAATCTCCAGCTCGGACTATTATTCTTGTTTGCTTGGTCAATCTAAAACTACGTGAGACTGTTGTTCTTTCCCATGCATTTAACTTTCTTGAGAACGGTGCAGAAGATGTCTTCTTTGTTGGCATGCATGACTGCCATAAAAGGAGGAATGAGGCTAAAAGGACACCTGAGCTAGCTTATGATGAACCCCTCGAACAAGATGGTGTTTGCAAAGTGATATAGGAATTACTTTGTCTTATTACTCAGAAACAAAATTAATGTCGTTGATTTTGTTTGTTTGATCATCCAAAACAGTTGCCTCTTGATCATCTGCAGTAGCACACTCATCATCGAACACAGGTTTTAGAGTAAAAGGCGAAGCACCAGTACTTTTTCTAGCACCATGGATTCTGAATCCAGAGAACGAGGTAACTGAGAGTGGAGACATTAGTTTCTGTCTCTCGACCAACCGAGAGTGGAGTCTGTGTTCCCGTGATTCCTGTTACTCGTGCTTGAGAAGAGAAGGTTGAATTCATGAAGAAGAGGATCTGCAACATATCTGCATTGACCTTGTTTCTGCCGGCTTGCATGTTTTCTCTTCTCGATAGACACATGAACGTATGAATGAATCGCCTCGAGGGCGCTAAGCCACAAGTCCGCCTCTTCTCATCTGCGCCTTACTCTCCTCCGGTGGCGGCGAAGCAAATGCATGCATGCGCTGCCGTGTGGGCGGCCAATCCCTGGAGCTGCCTGCATGCAGGCGCTGCTCCTGACAGCTAACTGAGGCAGCCTCGCAGAAGCTCATCATGGGTTGGTTCTCTGTGTTTCGAGATGCTCTAACTTTGTAATGCTACATGCATGGAGGAAATTAATTGCAGAGATTAATCTAGCCTCTGTTTCAGATTGATTCTTGTTCTTGCTTCACATGCAGGATAGAATTAGTTCTTTCAGGTTGTAGATGTTTTTCTTAGCAGTGAAATGTCGATTGTTAAGATCTAATTTGGTTCTGTCTGTGTATAGTGAAGCAGGTCCAACCATGTAGGAGGAATATGGAGCCAGATACGTCGAGGATCGCAACACAAGGCTTCTCCGATGCTGAAATCAATCAAAATATGATCTAAGATGGAGAAAATAATGATTTTATCCTAAAATCCTAATAACCTCAACATATCTCGGCCCCTATAAATAAGCCCTACTATTGATTTTATTGTTAGTGACGAGGAAAGGCGGACGACGAGGGAAGATGGGAGGAGGAGGAGAAGGGGGAAGGGAGGAGGGGACGGCCAAAGTTGGGGCGGAGGTGATGGATGGAGGATGAAGGGTATTTACGTCAAAGTGACAAAACGCGGGCGCTCGTAGATAAAAACCGTATATTAATGGGAGAGGGGACGACTAATGGCATACTAAAATTTATAGGGACAATTACGACATTTGACAACTTGAGGAGGACGGATATGTAAAAGTGCACCCGTTAAGCTATAAATATTGACACGACAGCAGCCGAGCGCGATCGCCCTCCACTGTAGTCCAGGTCAGACCGCGATCATCTCAAGAACCCTAATTGCTCCGATCCTCCCCGGCATAGATCTCTTCTCCTCGAAGATCCTTTTCCGTAAGGTACGCCACTTGAGTCCGTTTCCTCGAATTCTGTCTTGCGACCGCTCCGATCGTGCTTTCGCTAGGTGGGATCTGAACGTGAGGGGCTAGGGTTTCGTTTATACTGTGAATTATTGATTGCCTCTGTTCTGTTGGGTCCATTTGGAGTTCCGAGTTGGGTTTTTTTCATTCTTGGAAGGAAATTAATGTTGGAGTCGACTCGGGTTTGTATCTATGGGAAGTTTCGGCTTGTTCTTCGCCTGTTTTCTATTGAATGGTACATCCTGCGAAGTGCGAACCACAAGATTCTGGTGGCTCGCAAATTGTGTGTTGCCTGATGGAATGTGTTGGTTCCTTATATGATACACGGCACCAAATGTATTGGTCTTTATACGGGTGTGTGAATCAAGTGTTTTATTTACTTATGATAAATGGAAACATTACATCTATCTGTTATCATGTTTCTCAGGCATCCACTAATTTCAAGAAAAAGAACATGGATGAAGTTTTCAGTGACTAGGGCACTGAAGGATCTCTCTATTTTGCTTTGAAGTTCCATGCTGACTGAATAATTTGAAATCTGTTCTAGGTTGATCATTTGAATTATATCTACTTATCAGGGGTTATGCTGATTGAGATTTAGTTAAGCTGAAGAGAGCTTTTCAAAAGAGCATCTAGGCGATGTTTCAGCTTTAACGATGGCAGTGGCAGGGATGACATTACACGATAGATATTATGAGACAAAATGTAAATATAAGAATAAAGAGTTAGAGGACATAGGAAGAATAGGATATAGCAGGGACTGCTGCTAAGTTTTCTTGAAGGCACCTAGAAAAGATGTTCTCTTGACTTTACCCTTTTTGTCAACAAAAAGCCTTCTCCAACTTCTTAGTTGATAAATTAAGAGGTTGGTTAACAAGGAGAATGATGTCAGGGATGAGAAATACCACAGCTGCTTACTTGATAACTAGGCCAAACCCTTCTCGAGTCATAAATTAAATTTTATTGGAACGTTCCAATCCTAGGAGGAACCTACTCTTTCCCAGAATTTCTAAATAATCATTAATTACAAATTTAGTCCCAATATTAGCTATCTAATTAATAAAAAAAGGGGATCAAAGTAATTTATATCTTATAGCAATTTGGTGTTATTTGGACGGTCTCAATCAAACTTCAAACTAGGACATGATTCAAGTAGATCGTTAATTCTAGGATATGCTTCTGAATTTAAATATAACTCATAGTTCACTAAGATTTTTTTTTTTTTCTGGAACCTTTTGTTAAAAATATTGTTTAGTTGAACTCATTTTCCACATTGTTGATTCTAGAGTCATTCTGTTCTGGAGAATCTATCAGATATTTCTTCGAAGGCAAGGTTATTTATGCAAGTTATTTGCTTCTTTGTTGACAACTATTTCACAATCATTTCTTTCTTCGCCTATTAATGAGTAAGAATCTCATAGTTGTACTCTAGTATTCTATATTGACTTTATTTCTCTTTTTTCTTTGGTGATGAAAAAGATGGAAAGATCCAGTTATTCTTTCACGTATAAAGGTTCCATTCCAGATGCAATTAATGAATCAAGGAACCAAAAGAAACTTTTCATGGTCTATATTTCAGGTGAGTTCATTGTTGACTAGACATGTGTAGTTGTGGCATTTTAATTACTCAAGAAAACAGAGTCATTCATCTTCTCGAGATTATGTGGTGCAGTATGGTACGGATAATTGCATGTTTGTTCTATAGAACAAACTTTCCTAGTTGTAATAGGATTTAGGAAGCCATCCTTGCATGTATAGTGCATGTAAAACTATTAGGTATTAACGAAAATGGGGATCAGATGCTCATTCACTATGTTCAATAGATTTTAGTTGGAAACACAATCAAAAGAAAAGTTCATTCTCATATGATATATTTGAATGGTCTAGCTAGATATTGTTATGCATTCCAAAAGCAACCAATATGACAACAAGTATGAATGAATATCGTATCATCTCATAGCATAGAAAACAAGAATATAATATTTGATACAATAGAATAAAAATGGCACAATACACAACAGTGTAAATAGATATAATTACCATGATTTGTAAATTCATTAAGAAGATAACGAAAATCATGATCTATAATCCGCATAGAGTGGAACCAACACATGATAGGCAAGATTGTAGCTGATTGGCACAAGGAATATAAAGCATAGAACCTTAAAAAGCATTTGATGAGTCCAATATTATCTATTCACAAAATACACCGATTGACTTACTTTACAACCATAATTTATCACCTGTGTTTAATGTTGTAAATTTTCATGGTTCCTTATCAGGATCGGATGAAAATTCTGTCAAAATGGATCAGACATGGCTGGATGAAAGAGTATGCCATTGTTTTCCATACTATTTTGCAAAATGGGCAATTGAGACATTTGACTGCTTTCTTTATGTCACTTACTTTTTCTTGTGGGGTTGACATTCACAATTAGGTGGCTGAATCAATATCAAAATGTTGCATATTTTTGCACTTGACAGCAGGAAGTCTTGATGCATCACAGTTTTCTGCCATTTGTATCCTTATTGGTCAACTTTTTATTATCTTAACATTATTGCAAGATTATTTGCTGGAACTTTCATGAATAGCTTGACATATATATTTATGTACCCTCAGGGGTTGTGTACAGTGTTTGGCATTTATATAGTGGCATAATTATCTGAGCTGACAAAAAACCATGTTTGTACATTTGATATTGCACATGTAAGCATTATTTGGTTCACCTTCTGAATTGTCTGAAAGCCTCCTGTCTTTAAGGACTTGATGATCATGGATGCTAATCAGTTGGTAATTAGTTGTGCAGCACAACTAAGGAGTGGAGTTGACTTTAATTTATGCCTTTTTGAATCTTTGCTGTCTTAGTATATAATCAAGTTCGACTGAGTAAACTTAGTGGAAGATGAGTTTGATAACAGAACATGTTGCAGCAACCCGATGACAGATCTTAAAATTGTAGAGAACCTGAAAAAGGAATGAAAAAAAACTTCTAATGACTAATAATAGTTTGATCTCATTAAATTTGCATGAGTCCACTGAACTGTCGAAGAAGGCATGATATGTGAAAGGTAAAGGTTAGCAGATTTTTTTTTTTTTTACAAAGGTCTCTTGGTTCTTGAGTTGGGGATCTCCATGGTGGCTGTCAAAGATTCAGATTAGTTAACGGTAGAGACGCATAATAAAAGTTTCAGATAACAGAATAATCCAAATTTTGCATTGTAGTGCACTGTAACGTGTGAATCATCCTGATTAACAAACATTTTGTTGTCTGACATCTCATAGGCATGAGCCTTATGATTGTTACTCTATAAAGCTTTCTTTATTTATATTTCTCTTGGGATACCAAAAGAAAAAACTTTTCAAATGTTTTAAGGTGTGTTTATTTTCAGAAAACACATTTTCCAGTTTTTATATGTATTTTTTTCTCTTTGTTTTGCAATTCATTCCATGGGAAAGTACAGAAGCATGTTTGCTTATTCAAACCCGAAAAAGACTCTCCATATATTGTCCAAATCAGGTGAGATTCTATTTTTCCTAGATGCCAATTAATATAGGAAAAGTAGGAACCCACCTAATTTTATCCAAATCAATTGAAAGTCTAGGATGTTACCTAGTTTTTTTCGATACTGGGCTATTTTTCAGTCTGAAACTTGACTAGTTTCAAGTGAAACTACTTGAAACAATCTAAAAGCTCCAACCACCACCACTAAATCATTGTTCATCAGATCTTATGCCTCTTGGTCTCCCCCATTCAAGTAAGAAATTCTCTCCCTTTCTGATCCATCAGTGATCTTCTCTGCTACCTTTCTCCTCTTCCACCTCCCTCATCTCGCCACCACCTATCGGATCTGACAGGCCATTAATCCCTCTCATTCAGTGACCCTTCCTCCCTTCGAATTGCTGGTTGGTGGTTTTTGAAGTTTTAGATGGCTATGGTTCCTCCAAGGCTTAGATCATGAGATAGGAAGTAGATAAAGAAGAGAAAGGTACTTGACCATCTGAATATATCTGGTATTCTTTTTTTGATTCATATTGGTGGCAATCAGTGAATGATATAATGTTGGTATTTAAAAAGGTATACTAACTTGGGTGATCTACCTTTTGAGATTTCTCTATATTCTAATTGAAAAGGTTAAGCCCTCCATATGTTTTATCTAACAATGTCCATGGTGTCACGGCCTTAGCTGTAATTGGCTAAGGCGTGAGGCACCCTTGCGGTAAAGACGTGAACTTAGCTTACGTTGCCTAAGTCGCGAGGCACCCTTGCGGCAAAGATGCGAACTTAGCTTGCGTTGCCTAAGTCACGTTTCGCCCTTGCGATTTGCGTCTGCAAATATCATCCCACTTGCAACCTCTTGTAGGTCCCAAAGGACCTGTAAAAAGAGAAAGTTGATTAGTTCGAAGAACGAGCAACGGACAAGTCCCGACGTCTCGCGAAAAGGGGAAGCTTTACAAGCAATTCAGCGAGCACCTTGCATGCACAAGAGAAAAGAGGGAGAGGGAAAACAAGGACTTTAGAAGGTTGAACGAACAGCTGCAAGTCCATAAACAGCTGCTCACCGAGTGTCGGGCGCGACAACAAGTTCCCGTCAAGGTAACGTGCGAACTTGCGAAAGAGTGTTCAACGCCCGACACCCGGTGAGCAGCTGTTTGTGGACTTGCGGCTATTCATTCAACCTTCTAAAGTCCTTGTTTTTCCCCTCTCCCTCTTTTCTCTTGTGCACGCAAGGTGCTCGCTGAATTTCTTGTAAAGCTTCCCTTTTTCGCGAGACGTCGGGACTTGTCCGTCGCTCGTTCTTCGAACTAATTGACTTTCTCTTTTTACAGGTCCTTCGGGACCTACAAGAGATTGCAAGTGGGCTGATCTTTGTGGATGCAAATCGCAAGGGCGAAGTGCGACTTAGGCAACGCAAGCTAAGTTCACGTCTTTGCCGCAAGGGTGCCTCACGCCTTTGGCAATTCCAGCTAAGGCCGTGACATTGTGGTATCATAGCGGGCAAGCACTTCGAGCGAGCAGCGATGGAACTTCGCCATAGCAAAGCATCGTGGCGAATCAAGCAAAACGGGGCAAGCCGGACCCTTGCCGCAGCTGGGCTGCAAGTGTACATTCACTCGCATGTTGTTGGAGCCGCTCAGGAGGAGCGCGGCAGCGAACATGATGAGCAAGAAGTTGGCTACTCTCTGCGAGCGGAGAAGGCGCAATCTGGAGCGTCAATCGAGAAAAAGAGTCTTAAGGAGAGACTCACAACGGTGGAAACCCGCTTGGATGTTCTCGAAGCAAGCTTGGAGGAACTCTACCATGGCCAACGAAGGCTTGTTGGGGTAGAGAGCTCGCAAGAAGAAGCGGAGTCCAGGATCGACAAGGTTGAGGCCCTAGTTGACCGATTGTCAGATGACACCAAACACTCCGTGCAACACTTGCAGGAAGTTGTGGCGGAACTCACTTCGAGGGTGTCCATGCTCACAAGGGCACTAAATGTGGGAGGAAGCAACACTCGCGTTGCGCCGCCATAAAACTTGAAGGCACCCGAGCCTCATGGTTATGGAGGGGCCAGAGATGCAAAAGAGCTCGAGAATTTCTTGTTCGATATGGAACAATACTTTCGAGCTACGAGGCCTGATTTTGAAGAAACCAAAGTTTCTATAGCGACCATGTATCTGAACGGAGATGCAAACTTTGGTGGCGAACCCGTTGGAAGGAGATCCAACAAGGTCGGTATCGAGTTGACACATGGGAGGACTTGAAGCGAGAGTTGAGAACTCAGTTCCTACCGGAGAACACCAAGTTCCTCGCAAGAAGGAAATTGAGATAACTTTGTCGAAATGCTTCCATCCGAGACTACGTGAAGCAATTTTCTGCGCCAATGCTAGACATCCAGGACATGTTTGAGAAGGATAAGCTGTTCAGCTTCCTCGATGGTTTGAAGCCATGGGCGCAACAAGAACTACATCGAAGGAATGTCGCCGATTTGATTGGGGCAATTGCTGCCGCAGAAAGGCTCATCGACTTCGTTTCCTCTGAAGACCCGGGAAGAAAGAAACAATCTTCAAGCAATCGCCCTCCAAAATTTTCTCGAGGGAAGGAGCTCAAGGGCGAACAAAAGAAGAGGAGTTCTCACAAAGGGCCAAGCCCGAAAGGCAAGGCCCTGAAACCTATCTCTGATACCACAGTGTCACGGCCTTAGCTGGAGTTGCCTAAGGCGTGAGGGCTCTTGCGGCAAAGACGTGAACTTAGCTTGCGTTGCCTAAGTCACGAGGCACCCTTGCGGCAAAGACGCAAACTTAGCTTGCGTTGCCTAAGTCGTGCTTCGCCGTTGCGATTTGCATTCACAAAGATTAGCCCACTTGCAACCTCTCGCAGGTCCCGAAGGACCTGTAAAAAGAGAAAGTTGATTAGTTCGAAGAACGAGTGACAGACAAGTCCCGATGTCTCGCAAAAAGGGGAAGCTTTATAAGCAATTCAGCGAGCACCTTACGTGCACAAGAGAAAAGAGGGAGGGGGGGAAAACAAGGACTTTAGAAGGTTGAACGAACAGCTGCAAGTCCACAAACAGCTGCTCACCAGGTGCCGGGCGTGACAACAAGTTCCTGTCAAGGTAACGTGCGAACTTGCGAAAGAGTGTTCAACGGCCGATACTATACCAAAGCCCCATCCAGCCCTGTGCCACCCGAGTGGTTCCAGGGTGTTGAGATGGCTGACGTTTCACGTGCAGCAGCGGGCTATAGAAATCAGCCCGTGGCACGCGAAAATGGAGCTGTTTTGGGGCTGTTTTGCTCGGTTCGGTGAGCGGTCGCACTGTAGCGCTGCAACTTGTTCGAACTTACATTTTTACAAGCAAAAGGACCTAAAACCAAGCCAAAACATGCTGCCAAGCAGCTGTACATGTAGATTAGAGCGACGAACGGTTCGTTGAACGGAGTTGTTGCGGGTGCGCAACGACCGTTCGTGACAGTGGTGTAGCATTGTACATCTAGACTACCTTTGTGTTATTTTGCTTAACCTTTTTCAGATCCTCAGAAATCAACACCAAGCATCTGCGCCATTGGACTTAACGGTGTTATGCTATGGCATTATGGTATGAATATTTAGTTGGTTTTTTTTAGGAGACAACACAGTAATTTATGCTGTGACTAATTCTAATGCTTGCTTGTCTTGTATTTTAATTTTTCAGAAGGTTACATTACTATTGAAAATCTTATAGAGAATATTGACAAGGCTTGGGCAGCGCTCCATATGCAGGTTTTCTACTACACATGCTCATTTTCCTATCTGCTGCTAGATACATTTTAATCTATTTTTGTTAAGATAACATGCGAAAGTCACGGCATTAAATCATTGAATGATTGCAGGAAGCAGCTCTGACACTTTTGACAGCTGCACTTGCTTCAAAAGAGCCTGAACCTCTAAATTCTAGTCCTAATGCTGTTTCATCTGAGCAAGTAGTCTCTTCTGATTTAAATGTTCCAACAACTTCAGCTGATAAATCTAGTCAAGATTCAGAACCCAGACCATTAACTGATTCTCAGCAGTTGGAGGATGAGAGGCTTGGTGAATCAAATAGTCAAGTAAATTTTATTTATCTTTTGCATTAGTGTGATGTTATTGCCTTGTGTTGCATGAAGTTCTAACTTGTCATTTGTGTGTTTCAGAAAGATAATCTGCTTGGTGAAGAAACTTGTTCTCAAATGGATACTCCTAATGATTTGAAGAATGGAAGCATAGATGGTTCAAGTTCAAGCAGGAATATTGCTGAAGAAGCACTTTCTATCCTCAGTGATGTGAATTCTGAAACTTACAGTTATGCAGCTAACTCCAATGTCCCTGTCGAATGTTCAACTATGGATATGGCCCAGGCTGCAACTAAGTCAGAGCCAGACACGAGGTCGGCCAGATGTGGTCCAATACCTTCTGAGATAACTACTGAAGCAGAAGAGGAAACTCCTCCAGCTAAGAAGGTTGATGGATCAAGTGGCTTTTCAGATGCTGTAAAGTCGAAAGATGTGCATCTGAATATACGTATACCAAATGGGACCAGTCTTCAGACAAAACTTACTTTAGCCGATACTTTGAGGTCTGTGAAAATCTTTGTGGATGAGAACCTGGATACTATGGTAGGTTCATATAATCTGGCTGTTCCTTATCCAAGAAAGTTGTTCAATGATGAAGGTATTCAACTCTTTGAAGTTGCGTTGATATTTGACCTTCTACTTATTTTTGCTAAACATGTTGAGTCTTGTTAACGATCAAGTTTGAACCCTCCATGCTGTTGCTGGTTGGTTGGACCAACTTTATGATTTGCTTCTTGTTAATCAGGATGAGTGGCTTATAGATGGATACTTTTCTTTTTTCGTCTTAACTCCTCTTTAGAGAGAAAGTTGATGCTTTCATTGTAGTAGGACATCTATCATTCATGAATAATCTATCATTGATGAATAAAGTTGAAGTTCAGAGGGGCAAAAGTGGTTGGCTGGATGCTAAAGGTTAAAAGCTTGTCATTGGTAGCATAATAGTAGAAATGGAGGCACAGTAATTTACTAATTTCTACTATCCCTCCAATAGTCCAATTTTATGTAACTACTATCTTTTCATTCTATTTGACTGCTGAAGTTTCAACAGTTGCAACTTTAAGCAGTCTTGAGTCTCTATAAGGGCCTTCATGTTTCATCAATCCACTTTATGAATGTCAAAATGTCCTATATTTCTTTTTCATCCTTTGAAGGTTCTGGTTGGCACAATTTTGAATGTTGCTTGGAAGCCTAGGTCACAATGGCCCTTGCGATATGAATTTCCAAGAAAACCAGTTTTTCCAGTTATTTTGGATTATTCTTGATATACTTTTTTTGTTACTTGCATAATATTTGCTCCATATTTTGCTGTTAAAGCTTTTGGCATTTTGGAAGGTGATATTCTGATAGAGGACATCAAAAAGTGATCATCTTATGCTGATTATAAGATTAATGCTAATCTACTCATGAGTTGGCGAATTATGGTATCATTTCCATGCCTTCCCCATGCTACAGCACACACAAGGTTTTGTACATCCATAGGATGCCTTGTTTTAACCACCTTGCTAAAATTCTGTGGTTATTACTGAATATGTCCTCATCATAATTGGTATCTGTTTTCCCTTTCTTGTTTCTTGAGGTTTTATTCTGCATATGGTTCACCTTCTTGCTGTCTGTTTTATTTGGATATGGATCGAGAGATTTAAATCTTTCTTAAGTCAAATGTTTATGCATGAATGTTTATGCAGACATGACTAGAACATTGTCCGAACTTGGCTTTGCTAGCCGGGAGGCATTAATAGTTGTTCCACATCGTCAAGCCACCAGAGCTCCCAGGGGTCAATCATCATCAAATGACAGTCAGAATGGTGTGACTAGGACTGTTTCAAGTGAGAACACGGGAGGATATTTTGATTATGTTAAAAGGATCTTATCATACGTGAATCCATTATCCTATCTTGGTGGAAATTCTAGCTCAGCAAATTCTGAAACAGCAGAAAGTGATGGCTTATGGCAGTATCGTGAGTTCTCTCACTCCTCAATGCCCTTTCACACTGACATTTGCTGTATTCTTAAATTATCTGAACTCTGTTTTAGATGTTATTTATTTGGCATTCTTTCTATGCAACTGATTTCACAGGTTATGCATTTTTTTAATGCGATCCGTATTGTTGACACCCCCCCACTGCTAGTTGTCATTGCATTTATTTTTAATTATAGGTCTATTATACAGTGGAAAAAGATGTAGTTTTCCATGGATCTGATAATGCAACTTTTAGACTTAATCCACTTGTCTCTTCTTTGTAGGTCCTAATCCTGCTATTCAGAATCATTTATCAGGAGCACCTCGACGCTTATCTTCTTCAAGTGACCAAAGTAACCAAAACACTGATTCTCATAATACCAGTGGTGGGGTAAGGCCAAGCCCATCGAGACAATTTGGCAGTAATATCCACACTCTGAGGCATGATGATGATCCATCTGGCGACAAGAACATGTTTTGGAATGGAAACTCCACACAGTTCGGAGGTGATGACAAGAAGTAAGTTGATAATCAAGTAGAGGTTAGTTAAATGCATCAGCAGTGTTGAAATTGTTGATATTATGCAATTATGACACTCCAAAAATGTTGATATTTAGTAATATGTTCCTCTTGAGTTTGCTACTGCAGCAGTAAATAAAAATTACTTCCCTATGCAGAATCTACTTTGTTCACAAAATTTTCTTCCGACAATAAATGTCATCTTTTTAACTGTTATTAGAGTCCAATTGAGATGCACTCGTTATTCTGTCATGTGAATTATTAGTCGTGTTATTCCAAGTGCTTCACGTATGTAGGAAAGCAGGAAAAATTCCTTTTTGGATGATAAATTAAGGGAGAGACAAATGATCGTAAGACTAATTAAATGGTGGACCTCATATTAATGAAACCGCATATAGGTCCTTTTTTTTAGTAAGATTCTTCTCATAAGGGAGATGCTTTTCTTCACAAGTGCAATAAGATTATGTACATTTATTATTTTTTTATTTTATAAAAAAAAGAACACCAGAAAAAGATAGGAACATCCCGATCATTTTTTTCTCATAAGAGATGAGATGAGACATGGAGCCACATAAATCATGATAGAGATGTGAACATGTTTGTCCATTTGCATATTGCTTCTTGTGTCCATTTATATATTGCTTCGTATTCCCAAACCGACAGAATAAATCATGGGACTATATATATATATATATATATATTATCAACAGTAGGTAGCTGTTTTTAACATTTCGATTCTTGCACTTTAAAAAATTATATTGATATCCTTATAGTTATGAAACATTTAGGTCTAGTTACCCTGATGATGTTAGTTATACTGACGAAAATAAAAGATAAAAGGATAATTTTAATTTTCGGTGACCGGCGGACTGCCCCCAACTCACGTGCTCCAAATCTCCGACATCGGCTCCCTCCATCTGTCGTCCTAATCATCGTCGCAGTTGGTGGAGTCTGTGTTGGCGCTTGTCAATTGATCGTCAAATCTCCTACTGCGACTAGCGGCTCCCAGGTGTGCCACGTTGCTCGGCCTCGTAATCGACGGGCGTTGGCGCAAACTCCACCAATTACGACAACGGCTACGGCGATGAGGTCGACAATGTGCTCCTCGTGGAGGTAAGTGGCGTCACTGACCTATTGGGCGGTAGCAAGGGGAGCAGTAGGAGCTCTGACAATCCCAACTTCGGGTTGTGACTAGGATCTACCGAATGAGTGTCGAAGTATGTCACAATTTGTGAGCAGGGCACAATCGTCGAAGAGATGTAGGGGCAACCACTGGATTGATATTGATGGTTGTGGATCTGTGAGCAATATTGATGGTTGTGGATCTGTGAGCAGTATTGACGTATAAGAGATAACACCGAGCAAGGAAGGAAACCGACAATGGTAATCAATGAACAGGAGGGATTGTTACAACGAGGAACGAGAAGTCTTGGCGAAGATAAGAAAAGCTTTGATGCCATATAAAAGTGAGTAAGGAAAATGTTGCAAAATGATGATGAGGAGGAGTATATATATAAAGGAGAGATTTTCTTCGATCGATAATTTAAATCACGTAATCATAGATCAGAAATTTATGATCGATCTTTAAATTTATTCCATATGTGATTTTATCGTAATTTTCTATCAGAGTTCATCGGTGATGCTATTGTGGGTTTGCATGGCCTCCACGAGGAAGTCCAGCGCCGGGTCGTCGATCAACGGGTCGACGCAGCAAGCGTCCTCCCCGTCCCAAGCTGGTTGGCACCGAGTCCCTGGCCACTGTGCAGCGACGGCAAGGACGTCAAACGTTGCAGAGATGAAGCAACTTCTCCCTCCGAGCTTAACGCATCAATGCATGCAAGAAAGAGAGGGTGACCGTAAGGGAGAAGATCATGAAGTCTGAAGAAGCAGCAGCAGCCGAAGCGCAAGAGGCACACAAGAGGAGGCCAAGCAAGCAGAGACCTGCAGAAAGCTGAGCCTTGGAAACAGCCATTCTGCTTATGGGGAAGAGCTCAATATGTGCGTGTGTGTGAGACAAAGAGGAGGAAGAGGTAGCTCTCTTTAAACAAACGATACGGAAACGATGGCTTGTCATCTTATAGCTGATAGAAGATAAGATTTTCTTAACTATATAAGAAAATCTCTCTATTCTGTTGAGGGAAATCCTTTCCCCTAATTTGTATAAATAGGAGAGGGAATATGTTAATGTATTGAAGCATTTTAATTTCTTCAATAAAACTTCTTCTCTTCTTTAATAAAACTTCTTCAATATAGGAATAGTGACGAAGGGTTATCACTCACACTTCATTAAATATAGTGTAACGTCAAATCTGAAAGGAACCAAAATAAAGATCAAAGGAGAAAGTCTCTTTGCAAGTATTGGAAGTAATTGAATTTATGTACGCAAATTATAATTGAATATATATATATATATATATATATATATATATATATATAAATATATGTATATATACATAGGTAAAGTAAACATTTTTGTAGAAATTTCACTTATAATTCCATTTGCAAATTTGCTTGCTTCATATTGAGATAGATAATTATGGTAGTCTATGTTGACATGATGAAATATGAAATAAATTGTATTATTATGTTTAAATGTCCATTTAATCTTATTAAACATATGTCATTTGTTGATTAGTAATCACTAGGAAATATACTTGTGCTCAGCAATCCAAAGTAAACTTTGATTTTTTGCCTCCATTATGTTGGCTTTTGTGGCAATAGGCTTTTGTTCTGCCTCTTACTATAGAACTTTATTTTTCTTTAATATGAGTTAGTTGATCATGAGTCACAGGTAGATGAAATGAATTGTATATGAGTAATGAAATCAGAATTTTCTACAAGCAATTAGGGATTATCTCTTGATTTTCTACAAACTGCAATGCAATTATATTATTTATTATGTTAAAATTCTGAGGATATTTCCTAACACCAAGAAAATTTTCAAAAATAGGGAATATGGCAAGTATGACAGAGATACAATTTTGTCAAACCTATATGACAAGACTTGGTTAAATTCTTATCACTACTCCTTCTCTTAATAAGCACAATAGATTAGAGATAGATTAGCTATTATAATGTCTGTAATCAATGATGGCAGAACTATTTAGTAGGAGTTTTTCATAATAATATTTTCAAATTTGATATTTATATGAAAGCTCCTCTGTCCATTTTATCTAAGACTTAATTAACTTTTCTTAGAACCCATAAATAACCTTTCACTCATTGTTTCTAACTCAAGTTGGTAAGAGATATGTAAGTTGAAAAACTTATCCAAGTGGATAAATATTATATAAAGGATCAAAACTACTTATAGAAGTGTTCTATACTACACTCAATAGTCTTATATAGTCCAAAGATTCTATTTAGCTTGACTTAAGATGCCAAATCCACAAATTAAGTGATTTGGAAATCTTTCATACAGAAAGAAAACAAATGGGAGACTTTGGAGCAAAATACAAGACCATGGATACTGATAGCAACAGGGACATGGAAACAAAAATATCAGAATGAACAACAAATGAATTACATATATCTAATGCAGAAATTTGCTTCAGTTGACATTTTCATCAAATGCAACACAATCACAATTGCACTAGGAAGAAAAACTCTTATTTTGATCTCCTTATGTCAAAAAGAAATCACATAAAAAACCTGCCTTTGCAGTAGACAGAAATGAAGATGACTTTTGTAAGCTGCAGAGTTAAATTCATTTGCTTCAGTAGCAGATGTTTAGCATCCAATTCTTAAGCTTCATGTCCTTCTGTCCGGTATGGCGTGCGTGTGGAACAAATAGACTTACTTGAACAGCTCTACCGCAACAATTTGCCACAAACAATAACACCACACTGCAGAAGTTTAGGAAAGGAAAGTGTTTTGTTCATCATAGTTCTGGGTACATGAATGCAGATCCACATGATAATATCATTCAATCCACACCTCAGACATGCTTCTGTGCCTCTTGTGCTACTTTTGCATCAGATTCCATCGGCGCTGTTCACAAGAGAAGAATCGCAGAGCATCTATGAAGGCATATAGCAACAAGGCACAAGTAGAGAATTTGCTCTGCAAAGTCCCATTGGCTGATCATCAAAGATAATACTTTGCCAACACCAAGGTTGACCCCTTACTGGTCCATCAGTTGCATAATCTTATAGTGCAAGCCACTGCTTGGGCCCAAAACTTCAGCCTTGCTTTGACTTCATCAGGAGGATCACCTGGAAGTACACAGGAAAAAAAAAGAAAATGATCTATGAATCAATCATCCAGTCTAAAGAACAAAAAGGAAACTAAGAAGTGAACTACAGAGCTAGTTATGTAGTTTTGCTTAGTATCACTCGAGTGCAAATTAGGTATTTATTTGATTACTGTAAATTGAGATCAGAAAAGGAATGATAAATTCGCTTCTACTGTACTACCAGCAAACTAACTAATAACACTATTGAAATTAAATGGATTTATACCTGTGCCGGATTTAACTCCCAACATATATATCATGTATATCGATCAAACTAATTGAATTTTTTGTACTAATATGTCACGCCTTAAAATTAGCTTCTATATCCAAAAGTATGTGGTAATCGACTATAGAAAATCAAGTAAATGATAAAGGCTATGCGAGCGAAGTTGACTAAAGAAAGGATATTTTTTCCTCTTCTTTTACGATTGAGGAGAAGAAGGCTAGCGAAAAGACCCTAGAGAAGAATTTATTAGATATAAGAACAAGAAAATAGAAGAAAAAGAACAAAACAGAAACAAGACAATAAGAGCAAAGGATATAAAAATGTTCAGGAAAAGTTTACATGTCAATGGTTCTCCAGAAAGGAAAAGAGAATATATTACATTTGGATATGCAGTAGTTGCCGAAAAATATCTAAAATCAACTAAAATCCTGAAGAGAACACACACAGCATCCACAGATAGAGAAAATTCAGTGGTTCGATTTCACATTTTATCCACAATTTCTCAAGGAAAGTTCATTGTTGCACTATTCGACTCCGTCAAGAAGGAACTGCTTCCATAAGAACTCTCTCTCTCTCCCCCTTTAGGGGTGTCTATATTCTTACACTCCTTCAAAAAACCAAAGCCCCGTATGCTCGTTATTATTCCTATCCTTTCTTGAACAAAAGTAAGCAATTTCTGGAAAAGAAGAATGAATGTCTCGTTTGTTGAAAGGAAATCTCACCAAATCAATCCCTCTTTCAACAAAGTTAATCAATATTTTGTGAATTGAAAGTAAATGTTTCATTTATTGTTCACCACGAAAAGGAATTCCTGCAATAGTAGACAGCATGAAGTCATTCCTTGGCGAAAACTAATGTCTTTCGCTTGTAGTTCTTCCAGAGAAGGATCCCCTCATGTATCACTCCAATATAACTAGTCAAATTGATTTCTTTGCGCAGAATCTCAAACAAAACAGCAAAGATCGTTCAAAAAGGACACAACTTTGAATCGGAAAGAGAAAAAGAAATCTCATCTTACCGGGACTGGAGATCTTCCAGTTCGAAACGGGAAGGGAAGCGACCGCGGCAGCACAGGGCTCCGCCGCTGCATCGCCGCCATCGACCTCCAACGACCGGCTCATGGAGTAACAAAGCTCCAGAGCCGGCAGCGTGTGGCATAGCTCCGGGATCTCGCGGTAGCTAAATCCGAACCCCAAGTCCAGGCACCCTTTGAGCTCCACCAAGTCGTCGTCCGTCAGGCTCATCGTCCGCCCCACTCCATCTCCTCCTACGTCGGATCCCAGATCCAACCCCTCCGCCGCCTCCACGTATCCCTCCAACATCACCACCCCGCCACCGCCCTGTCGACTCCTTCGCGGCCAAGCCGCCTCCCACGCCTTGCCATCCCTCCCGTTCTCCGCCATCTCCTCCTCCTCTTGAGCCCTCCGCTGCCCCTTCTTCTTCTTCTTCTTCTTCTTCTTACTGGCTCTCCTGGGCTTAGGGTCATCGTTCGAGACAGGGCACTCTGCTTCAGAGCAGTAGCTCCCCATCTCTCTATCTCTCTTATCCATGGCAACGTCGGGGGTACAAAATTTATATGAGCTTATGATTCGATGCATGGCGATGTCATCGCATGGCATGCCATGCATGATGCCATGCATGACAATAAAAAAAAATATTCTAAAAATATATATTAATTAAAAAAAGAGATTTAATAAGTCGTAAAGAAGTCATCTTACTTTAATTACCAAATATATATATATATATGTCAATAATTAAAGGGGATTGATGCCACTCAGTATAATATAGTAATGATAGTCTTCATTACCAAAAACCCTGGTCTTAGTAAGATAATAATAATAATAATAATAATGAAAGACTCATTCCAAGATGCAAGTTGAGGAGTTAACAAAGACAACCCCCCAATCAGCAGCAGCAGCAGCTTAAGTTAAATCGGAATATGTTCTATTTGGCTTTCTCTCCCACTTAACTCGCAACCCATTGCAGCACAAATCCTCATCACGGAAATATGCTCTCATGATGCAACTCCAACTCAGCAGGCATATCCAGATAAGCCCTCTGCCTCATCTTCTTCGCCTTCCACTCCCCCCCCCATCCCCATGCACGATAAGGTGCTCGCAAAGGTTCCACGAAGCTTCACAGATTGCGAGGCTAAAGAGACGTCCGTCTGTCCGTCTCTTTCAGGTCATCATCAGAGTAGGAAATGGCTTTGAAGAAAGAATGATGCAGCAGCAGAATTGGGCTCCGTTTGTGTTGCTCAAAACTGGAGGCCGAAGGATTAGAAGAAAGAAGCACGTTTGATGTGTATGTCCTTTTTTATACTTCAATTATTTTTTTCTTTTTTATTAAAATAAATACACTTAACCGACTCAAATTTTTTACCATTTAAATTTTAAATAATAATATATTTCAGCTTTATCTTAAGAATATTTTTTTCGACAATAACATATATATATATATATACGTGGGGAGATGCTTCCGAATCGTGAGCTGCCACGTGGTGCCGACAGCAGTTGGAGGGCGACAAAACACACGTGGCTGTTAATAACCCGTGGAAATTAAGCCACCCTCGGTCGCTCGTACACCACGGAGTACATCACACCGAGGGACGTGAAGGTCCCACTCCACGTGTCGTTGGTGGCGAAACCGTACGTCATTCGGCGTGTCTTTTGTTCAGCCTTGGAGCGGATTCCGCGGGTGCCGATCGTGTTGGCGGAAGATTCTGCTGGCCGGATCGGATACAACAGTCGCTCCTCCAAGCCATCTTAAATGAGCAGTAGGTGCTTGGTTCTTCGATTCACATCAGACCCGATAATTTAACGGATCCAAATTTGAGGTTCCGTATAGAGCTGACTTGGAAGAGTTTTAGGTGTATGCACTAAGAAAATACTCGGTTGCTTTGGATTTCCACTCAGATAATTAAAATTATTAGCTGATTAGTAATCAAATTAACGGAACGTGTTATCCAAATTTGTTGGATTAAGATAACCTTATACGGTCATTTCACTACCAATCAAATGACCACAAAAAAATAATGCAAGAGAATTTTGATGCATATGCAGATCAATTATCATTCCTAGACGAAGTATTGATGTGATGATATATGATTCGACGTATTTTAAATGTCGCTAGCAAGATACTGAAATCAAATCTCATGCACATCACAGATGAATCTCGTTTTCATACTTCTTGTCAATTTGACAACCAATCTTTTTTATGGATTATAAATCCAAATACACATCCAATGTGAGAAAAAGCACATCAAAAAAAGTTCTAAGAAAATGCTTCTTTTAAATTACTATATATTAAAATATTTTATGTACATATTATAAGCATATAAATCATGATTATACTATTATTATGTAAAAAAAATTAATATCAAAAATTAAAATCAAATAATAATAGATCGAATTTAGGATATGTATCTTTTGATGTTAAAATCATGAATCAAGAATCATATACCTTTTATAACCTATGAAAATAATGAAAAATATCTTTGATTCCTAAATGATTCTTATAGATATAACATATAATAATCAGAAATGGTAAGTATCCTTATAGGGAATATGCTCATGAGCTATTATAATTGAGTAGGCTGAGTTGAAAACCATGTGAGGCAACATTATGGACAGAAAAGTATACCATAGCATCAACAAGGTCCATATGAGTAGATTCTAGCAAATTAGGCACTCCAATGTCATTTACGCTTTAGCTTTCTTTTATTGTTACTCACTTATTTAGTAGTACCCAAAATATTATGAGTTTTTCTTATTTTAGTTTTAATATTTTCTAAATACATATACTAGTTAGCTCATTTAAGTTTCATTTATCTTTAATTTTATTATCATAAATTTTAAATGAGCTAAACTAAAAAGAAATAAAATTAAAAATAAATTATACGAGAAATGACTCAATTACATTTATGTCGAATATTCTTGAGCTTATAGTTTATATATATATATATTAAAGATATAATCTTGAATTTATCAAATATTATCATATTGAATAAGCGATGGTATCACCAGTTGTAAGTTTGGTAGGCGATGGTACCGTCAGTACCCCGAAAACCTAGGATGAGATCGTTTTGACTCTAAATTTAAATCCATTTGGAGACTATAAATATCTCAATCTTTCCTACTTGATAAAGCACGAAAGTAGAACCAAAACTCTATGATTCTAGGGTTGCAAACTCTATTAGAAAGTTGAGTTCTCTCCTCCATATGCTTAGAGGTTGTTCTAAGGGAGAGTGTGAGGAAATACTTGTAATAGAGGGGTGTAAAGGTTCTCTCTTAAACACGTGAAAAGGAGAAAGAGTTGTAAGGATAGTTGATCTTCACCCATTGGAAAGAAGGTTGGTAGTGGAAGCCGGTGGCCTCGAGTAAAGAGGAATCAGGAGTGAACATATGTCACAATGACCGAACCAATATAAAATTGGTGTGCCTTCTCTTCTTTGCTATTTACTTACTTTGCAACTACTTTACATCTTCATCACTCTCCCACGAACATCTTTAAGCTTAAACGTCTTTTCGATACGATTTTATCGTATAAATTTTCATGATTGACGTAGTTCTCCAAAAGTATTAATTCACCCCTCTCTTAGTACCGACTTGATCCTAACAATTGTTTGAAGGTACTCGATTGCTCCTTAAGCGTTTAGCTATAAACAATAATATCACCCAAGTATCTACAAATTTATCGAAATACTCCTTAAACAGTTAGTTCATGAGAGTGCAGAATATGGCTAGAGCGTTGGTTAAGCCGAAAGACATCACTAAGAATTTGAATGCTCCATACCTGGTTGTATAGTAATCTTCGCTTTATCACCTTCAGCAAGCTTTATCACCTTTAGTAATGCGCACCTACCAGTAACCCAACCAAAGTTTTAGTTTAGAGAAATACTTTTGCTTTGTCTAGTCAGTAGAATAAGTCTACGATGAGTAAGATAGGATATTTGTTTTTCATTGTCATCTTGTTTAGGGCCTGATAGTCGATGCATAATCGGAGGCTTCCATCTTTTTTTTTTTTTTTGAAGAGGATTGAAACTTTGAATGGTGCTTTGGAACTATGAATGAGACCACCACTTAGTAGTTCATATAATTACTTTTTAAACTTTGCCAACTCTAGAGAGTCAATGTGATATGGTGGTCTCATTGGAGGCTTTACTCTTAGCTCTAGCTTGATGTGATAATCTACACCTCAATATGGTAGTAGAGATTTTGACAACTTGAGTAGTCTAATATCAATGAACTTCTTCAAAGCATTCGCCACCAAGATCATGAATGACCTCCACATCAAGTGGCTCCTGCTTTACAGCATTTACAAAAGCTAATTCACCTTTTTGTATCCCCTTCTTCAGTTGTAATATCAATATTTGTTATGGGTTCTTAGTTTCTCCTCAAGAAACTAGAACCACGTAGGGATCGTCACCTCCCATTAGGCATAGGGAGTTTAGAAATGATATTAGTACTGACTTCATCGTATGCATGAACTTCATTCGAAGAATCACTTGGAAGTCGTTCAGTGGACTGCTATGATGTTTGTGCTTCCACTCTACATTCCAATCTTGATAGGGACCTCTTTTGCCAGCTCAAAGATTCACTTAGTCTCCAAGTTCATAGCTTTCATTTGACTCGGGCTCTTTTTTAAGTTCAGCCTAAGTCGTCTAGCTTCTTATCAGTAATGAAATTATGTGTAGTGCCCATGGTTTTCATAGTTAGATGTCCACATATATCAGCTCACTACTCTGTACTTTCTATGACTTCATCTTCATGTTCTCCCCCACTTGACCTTGTAACGCATTTAACAAATGCATTGCTCCTATTCGGGGTCCTTGCAACACCTCATCATTGCTACCAAATTTCAGACTTCTTGAACTAAGAGTGATGGCCCTGTCCTTGTCCGATCTAGGGGGTGGATTGATGCTGTTAAGGTATTTAGTACTTGCTTTTATGGGCACTCCCTCATCATGTGTTATCCTCCGCACAAGAACCATCTATCAGGTTTTGGAGCATTACCTTTTGAGCTTGGCCCTTTGTGGAAACTTCTTTTCTTTTGCTCACTTTTGGATTCCTTCCCTCGGGAATATTTGGATGGGTGATTTTTAAAAGATTGTTTCTACTTCCCCGAGTCCTCCGAGGAAACAAAGTTGGTGAACTTTTATGTAATTGTGATTTACCTGATAATATAGATGGCATCCCTTTGATGTAGTTTATGTTGTGCCTATGACTTCAAACCATCGAGGAAGCTGAACAGTTTGTCCTTCTCGAATATATCTTGCATATCCATCATTAGTATAGAAAATCACTTTACATAGTTCCAAATAGAAGTATTTTGGCAGAGTTGTCTCAACTTTCTTATTGCGACGAACTTTGTGTTCTCGAGTAGGAATTGAATTCTCAACTCCTACTTTAAGTCCTCCTATGTGTCCACTTGACACCAACCTTATCAGATCTTTTTCTAATGTATTACCTACTAAAGTTTTATATCCCTATTTAAATATATGATTAGTATCGAAACTTTGGTTTCTTCATAATCAAGCCTCATAGCTTAGAAGTACTATTTTATATCAAATAAAAAAATCCTCGTGCTCCTTTGCATCCCTGGCACCCTCGTAGCAATGTGGTCCAAGTGTCATCAAGTTTTGTGATGGATCAATGTGAGTATTGCTCCCTCCTGTATTAAGAGCCTTTATGAGCAATGTAACCCTAGATGTGACTTCCGTCATGGCTTCATATAGATGTTGTAGGAAATCATTGGTGTCCTCCATCAATTGATTAACTTGAGACTCGGCCTTTTCGATACGAGATTCTCCTTTTTCTTACGAGTTATCTACTTCAAGAAGTCTTTATTGGCATTAGCAGAATTCCTTAAAACTTGCTTCAAAGAGGTCAAGATGGGTTTCCACATTTTTAGTCTCTCCATGCTTCTTTTCTTGGTTGGCACTCTCGATTGTGCTTCCTCTACTTGCAGAGAATAGCCAACTTCTCACTCGTCTTATTCACTATCGCGCTTCTCTTAAGCAGCTCTAATAGTTTGAGAGTGAGTTTGCATTTGCAACCCACCTGTGGCTGCTTGGGGTAATCGTCCGGCTTGCCCTATCTTGCTTGATTCGTCATAATGCTTCGCCATATCGAGATTGTGAAACTTTTCACTATTTACTCAAATTGCTTGCCCGCTCTGATACCATAATGTCACAGACTTAATTAAAATTATCTAAGTCATGAGACACTCTTATGTTAGCCATCTGCAAAGGGCCAGCATAGTTATAACTTCGCTCAGGTCTTAAAAGGAATTATAAAGGAGCAAATTGATTAGTTCGAAAGTGAGCAACAAATAAGTTTTGACATCTCGCAAAGAGGACAGCTTTATAAGTAATTTAGTAAACACTCGGTGTATAAGAAAAAAAAGAGAGAAAAGAGAAAAGAGAAAATAAAGACTTTAGAAGGCCAACGAACATTCGTAAGTCCATATACAACTGCTTATCGGGTGTCGAGCATGATGACAAGTTCCCATAAGTTGAACGTGTGAACTTATGAAATCAAATTAACACCTAACACTATCCTAAACCCCCATCTAGTCCGGTGCCACCTGGGAGGTTACAGGGTGTTAAGATGACTTATGTTTTGCATTGCATCGTAATATGTAGAAAATATACCATGACACGTGAAAATGGAATCATTTAGGGGCAATTTTGCTTGTCATGGTGAGTGATTGCTATGTAACATTATAAATTATTTCAGTCCATAGTTTTTAAATAAAAACAAATAGAATTAAGATAAAATATATTGTCAAACATATGTACAAGCAAATAAAAATGACGGACGATTCGTTGACGAAGATGTTACGAGTGCGTGATGACCGTTCATGACCTCTCCTCCCTTCTCCTCATCTTCTCATGTTGCTCATCCTTCTAGATCGTTCGTCTCCTCCTCCTTTCTCTTACTTTCTCGTTGCCCACTCTCCTTTACAATGTGTCATCTCCTCCCTTGTGATGATGGAGGTAATAAGTGAAGAACGAAAGGATATTTTGATTAAATCAATGAAAAAAAAATGCTACGAGGCAAAAATTAATTAGGGGAATTATTTGGAAGAAGTCTTTTAAATAAAATATCAAAAAAAATTATGAGAGGCTTTATTTGATAAATTTTCTAATATTTTTCTCCCTTAATTATCATATTTTTGGGATCATGGTAATTCCATCATCCCTCTCTTTTTTCCTTTCATCGCTCTATTTCTCCTCATCTATAAAAGGGCGACGAGATGCCTCTCTTTGAAGAGTGGCAAATCCAATAACGAGATCCCAATCGCCCTTTCCCCTCTCGCTATCGCGGTACAATCTCCCCTCTTCTCCGTCCCTCGATTCCGATCCCATTCCCCCTCTTTCTCCAATCGATTTGGCCCGCTGATCCCACCCATTTTCTGCACGATCGCCTACCCACGCGGGTTTTTAGGGTTTCTGAGGGCGCTGAGTTTGGCTCCGGGCGGAGGGGATGGGTTCGGAGGAGGACATGCACGACGCGAACGACGTCCAGTCGGTGGAGGACGATTTCTACACCGGGGAGACGGGGATGGGCAGCGAGGACGACGACTATAATTTTGGCGATAACTATTCGGATGATTCCGAGGATGTCACCTCCCATCGCCAGCAGGTGAGGGGATGCAAAAAAGATCCCTATTTTTTGTCTTTTTTAGTTTCCTTCCCTTTCTAATGGCCGTGCTTTCATGTTTTTGGTGGTGGTGTTAGAGATCCTTGAACCTAATTTGATGCGTGAAGGAGCCAAATTAGCTGCTTGTAAAGCCAAATCATTGTAGATTGTAATCGGATTGGTGGCACGATTCTCTCTAGGCTTATAGCGTAGTTCTTGGCTTGGCCTAGAAGTTGGATAGATTTATGTGGTACGAGATTGTTGATTTGGTGTCAAAAGAACTACATAGGAGATGATAATGTCACTTCTTTCTTTGAAAGATTCATTATTTTCAGATTGAATACATAAATTTTCATCTCTTGTAGCTACTGACTTTATGTTTCTTGCGCATTATGGTAGATAACGATTTACCAGGTGAATACAAACTGCAATGATGTTGTGGAATTGTGTCCATCTTTGTTTTAAAGTTCATCTGCTTCATTAAGTTCACAAGCTGAACATTGAGAAGATGGATGTTAGATGTTGAGTGAGAATATCAAGGACAATTAATATGTGATTCTATTTTTCTGTAGTACTATTTGTTATATTTTGGTTGTCTTTGCCATACTGTTTATGTTCCTCATGTCATGCAAAGTTATTTACTATCAAATTTCATGTCAAAAGCCAAAGTTATTTACTATCAAATTTCTGGCCTAGGTGTCTGCAGGGAGACAACACAAACACAATAAACATGTTGATGTGTCTGTGCTTTGTTAATCCAGAATTCCTATTGTGTATTCCATTCATAAAAAAGTTGGCCATTGTTTCTGACCTAATTTTTTGCTTGTATACACAAGATATTTTACTAAATTTATCAAGCAATGTAAGTGATTTAACACAACATTTTGAGATAAGAATCCAATTAAACAGATCCCATGTACCTGTACATGAGATTATACCATGTCACAGAATGTTACGTGTTCTAGGTAACTATGGCCTTAGCTCACTATATTCCCCTGTTGCCATTACAATTATCATATGCGGCTTTTTGGCATTTCTATCATTTTGCGGTTTGATTAGAAAAGACCCAGGTGTTCTTATACAGTTTGTTAATTCTGTAGATGGTGGTGTTTCAGTGACATTAGCATGATTGTTCTATATCATGAGGAGTCTATTGTATCGATTGCTTGGAATCACTTAGTACCATAGTCAGTCCAATGGAGGCAATAGCTCTGGTATCATTCCACTGGTTCATATAAATAAATTTTTTACTGCACATAGCAGTATGGGCCAAAGTGTGCAATAAACTTAGAATCATGCTTTCTTTCTCTTATTATGTTTTATTGATCTTTTTTTTTCATTGAATTAAATTGACCTGAATCACAAGTCTTTGCTGCCAAAAATAAATTCTTAATTAAGGAAACAATTTTCAGTCCAAGATATCTTATAAGCATTTTTTTTCTGTATTTGCCATTTAGTAGTCAGCACCACAAACAATAGGTAGGAAGTAATTAATTGCTTGACAATTTCTGTGCAGTGGTTTTGTTTTAGCAATAGATAGTGCTACAACTACATTTTCGAGCACTACAATTTTATATGAAGTTGTAGTATATAGTGTAGACTTTAGAGTGCTCTAAGTTGGTTTGACATTTATGATGTTTCCACTTGGCATGGAATTATTTGCCAATGTTATAAAGTTGCCATTGTTTGCAGGAATTTAATATTGCTTGTAAAGTATGCATTTGCAGCAGGGACTGCATTTGTTATTTCTATAAGTACAACCAAAGAAATATATAATCTGCATTAAAATTATTTATAGATGAATGTATGCTATGGCCAAATAAAAAAATTGATGGCTTATAAACTATACAGCACAAATAAAGGTTTAATTAGTTAAAGTTATATCATCATGGAGCATGTATCGGAGTATTTAATTATAGTAGTAAAATATTTATGATAAATAGGGAGAAGCACATACCATATATGACTGATTTCTAATGCATACACCTCATTTAGCCACAGAGGTAAGCACAGTTGAATATATGGCTGCATATTTTACATATATGGTAACACCACATAGCAAGGTCGCGTAGGCCTTATGTGCAGTCATGTGACTGTGTATCGTAGAATTTGCAGCCCCTTTTTTGCATGTACAGTAATATTGCATACTAAGGTTATGCTGGGCTTATGCGAGGTCGTCATTTGAGGTATACTCATATATGGCTTCATAAATTGCTTTCAGAAAATTGTTATTTGCTTTTGGTAATGTTTAATGAAATAAATGCTTTTAAGTAATAGTTGGAAGTTTCGAAATAGGTCCTTTTTTATATTGAGAATAAATTCTGGTAAATGGTTCATTATTATGTTCATCTAATGTTGTTCAGCACTTTTCTGTTGGCAGCAAAACTATACTATTTTGAGTGAGGCTGATATTCGGCAGCATCAGGATGAAAATATTAATAGAGTATCTACTGTACTTTCAATACCAAGATATGCAGCATGCATTCTTCTTCGTCATTATAACTGGTAAGAGTGTTAACTTATAAAGTGGAAATTTCTGTGTGGATCTTTTTTAAAATATTTGCATACATTGCTCACTTATTTTTAGCTATCACTATTTTAGAGTACAATACAAAATAGAGTACCACTTCTTTTAACTACCAAAGTTGCAATAGAATATTAGATGTGCTCTTATTAGCTCATTGATTTATTACAGATGTTTATAGAATATGAAGTTGGGAACTATAAAATAATATGTTCTTGTACCACCTTTTTTATTCATTATCTCTTAATGATATTTAATCTGAGTCAATTGTATATATTTAGTTAATTAACTGATGATGACCTTATGTCAAAAGTAACATGGTCAGCACATGCCATATGCCTTAAACCCTCCCATCTATTTGGAGACACAGTGAAAACAGACTGCAAGGTTTTTAATAGAACCAGAGAAACTGATTAACTTCATATGTTCACCTTTCAAAAGATGGCTGTATTTTGAAGTTTCTATTGCAAACGTTTGGTACTTTATTCAAGGGCAAAATGTAGGGATATAGGTTCTAGCTTACTCTTTATCAAAGTATATATTATGATTAATTGTGTCACCAGTAATCTCAGGGGATATGGAATTCCTTGTGAGCTTGCATATTGAATAAGAACATTGAGATGTAAAGAATTTTCCCCTATTCTGGAGAAGCAAATATTTAGAAGACCTATATAAAAATATTATGAAAATGATTTTAGAAATCAACATTCTTGCATTGTTTGAAATGCCTCATTCTGGTTTCTGTTCTTTACATTGTAAATGAGGATAAATTTTCCTTTTTTCTTTGATAATTGCAGTAGCAAAAAACCTACTGCTGAACTAGTAGTTCAGCATTTCTATGCTAAACAACTTCCTCTATCACTTACTTCTTTTTGTTCATTATTGTTGTGATGATATGGATTGCATGTTTATTTCGATTATGCAGGAGTATTAGTAGGGTGCATGATGAGTGGTTTGCAGATGAAGGGCATGTTCGGAAGGCTGTTGGTTTGTTGGAGAGAACAGTGGAGATTTCGAATGCTAGAGAAGTTAGTATAGTATTAGTTATCCCTTTCTGGATATTTGGGCATTGAGATGGAATTATTTTTTATATTTTCAATGATTTCCCCCTTATGGACTGACTTTGCTTGTGGCAGCTGACTTGTGGGATTTGTTTTGAAAACTATCCCTGTGGCAGGATGAGTTCTGCTTCATGTGGTCATCCTTTTTGTGGGGCTTGCTGGAGAGGTCTGTTATTTTGATTTTAGTTGTTATCATGGCTTTATAACTGATGTTTGTGGTGTTAGTTAGGTCTGATTTTCTTCACTTTGCAGTTATAAAATATGTTTTTGCACCTGTTCTTTAAGATAAGTAGGCATTTTGGTTCCAATTTGAATGCTAATATGAACATTTTTTGTCGTAATGCCAGTTGATATCACCATGCCAGTTGCACATTTTTTTGCTCTTGTTCATAGGAATATATCACTTGATATCAAGTATGAAGTTACTTGGGACCAATGATCAAAAGGTCTGATTTTATGATGATAGTATGATGGTCATAAGGAATTGGATTCCAGACTTTCTAAAGCCTGCATCTTGTGTAATTTATTTACAGTAACATGTTAACCCTAAATTCTATCAGGCCTTCTGTATGCTTTCTGAGTTGTTTAAAGATATTTCAAACTATATTTTTTAAGAATTGCATCTCTGTGCTGTGCCTTTGTTCTAGAAAACTTGATAGAATATTCTTTAGAATCTATTTGAAGCTGAGGTATTTTATGTAGGGTTCTTGTTTGATGGTTGATCATACACTTCCAACTTGCAGGTTACATTAGTACATCTATAAGTGATGGCCCTGGGTGCTTAATGTTGCGATGCCCTGATCCTTCTTGTGGTGCTGCTGTTGGTCGAAACATGATTGATGTCTTGACTACTGGCGAAGATAAAGAGAAGTATTCACGATATCTTCTTAGATCTTACGTTGAAGATAACAGAAAGGTAAGGTACACATGACACTTATAATTTAAGGATATAGAAATCAGGGTTTCAAATATTGGTCCAAGTCAAACCAATATATATTGATTAATATTTAGTAGTGTGACGAAGGATCAATACTGGTTGGTATTTAATTTTAAATTATTTTTGTAGGTGGTTCATGTTGGTATTACCATCTGGTATACCATTATTATATCAAACGGGTTGCTGAATCAATATCGGTCCGAGATTTATAACTTTTATCCAAAATTTTATTTAAGTTCTTTCTTTCTTGTGTCCAGCTCATGCCTGTCACTGAAATTTGAAAGACTGAGTAATGGCATCTATGATGACTTTTTTTTTCTAAAATCAATAGAAGTTGTACTTTAATGTGATTATGAGTTGCAAAAGGAAAGGGTGGTCCGGTGCAAAGGCTATTGTCAATGCACTTTTGTTTTTCTATATTGTTAATTCTAGGGTTTGCCATTTCCTACCAGACCCATCTCAGAGATTTGTTGGTATGGTACATATCGGTCTATACCGGTGTACCAATACATGATATGCTGGGGCATGCCGATAGGCACTCGGGCAAGCCATGTCTCGGTAGCGAGTCGAACCGGCACGTACCGCCCATACCGTACCTACTTGGGTGGTACAACAAACCTTGGTTAATTCTTGGTTTGAAAATGTCCTTGTGTTGTCTTGTGAAATTCTCGATGAGGTTTCTGGCTACACTCTCATTTTCTTCACAATTTTTTTGATTCTTTAATTTGTTTTATAGATAAAATGGTGTCCTGCCCCTGGTTGTGAGTTTGCTGTAGAGTTTGTTATTGGCAGTGGAAGTTATGATGTTTGCTGCAGCTGCTCATATAGCTTTTGCTGGAATGTAAGTTTACCTTTGGCAACACATTATAAATCTTATTAGAAGTATGCTTACATCTCTCCTTATTCTGAGCTGTTAAAATAAAAATTGCAGTGTGCCGAGGAAGCTCACCGGCCAGTTGACTGTGCCACTGTAGCAAAGTGGATTTTGAAGAACAGTGCTGAATCTGAAAATATGAATTGGTACAGGATATAATAGATAAATGTCCTTTTTATCTGTTGCCTTCACTGCTGTTCCCTACAATATCAGTTATGATATTTGTGTTACGTTCAGTAATACATTTCACTCTCTTCAATTCTAATTTTAGTCTGATTTGATGATACTTCTTGCAAAGTTGATTCCTTCATTATATTTAAATTCCTGTAGTTAACTATATGTTAACAGATATTCTTTGCTTTGCTGCATGACCATTGTACCATTGTATTATCATGTATTAAGTGCATGCTGCACCTGGTCAGCTGGTGTCATGCTGTGTTGGTCATGTGCCCAACCACATACCAAGGTGTTCTTGCGACAAATGACAGGCATGTTGAAAGCCTTTATTTGTCCTATTTATGCTCAACTTTATTTGCAAGCGCTACCTTGAGCATCCTATCCTGGTTATTCAGTCATTATTATAGCTTAAAGGATTGCAGATTCCTCTCTTGAGAGGGGCACTTTGATAATAAAAGACAACTTATTTTTTAAAGTATGAAGTATATGCTTTAAGAGATCATAGTGCACCTTAGGGTGCTTCCACTCAGAGTTAGTTGGAGGCCTGAATTGCAGTTCCACTAGAAACAACTATAGGATATTTTTAGAAATGAACCTTGATTCAGAGAGGCCACAATTTTGTACTTCCACAGAGCACCTTTCCGACTTTGGTAGGTGGCATGGAGGTTAAGATCCGGATATTGGAGAAGCTGCTTAATGTCTTAATGTCCTTGGTATGTTTCATCAGTCCAATGGAGCTTGGTTTATTTTGGTACAACCCATTTCAATTGACAAGATCCAATTGATGCAGCATTCTTGGACCTATCTTAACAGTGAACGAACTGTTTCCAACTGACTGAGTTAACTCCAAGCCAAGCATACAAAATTTAGTTAAATCAAGTTCCACTGAGAGAAACACCTCTCAGAAACTACCAGCTATTTGAAGTGATATGTGATGAATTATGGTTTTACATCATCTCCTCCCTAATCTAAGCAATCTGCTGAAAGAAAGGCAGCAGTTGTTCCTTGTCCCTGAAGGAAGGGGAGTAAAATAGAGCTGGACAAGAGACGTGCAATAGGAAATTGTAATGATATGTAGAGCATTGCATTTAAGCTTCTGGCAACTATGATAATCTGAATAATTAAGCCTTTTTAATATTATGCTTCTTTGCATACCCATTTTATTGTGGAAAGTTCTATGTCCTGTTTGGTTTCATTTGATTCTTCATCAATAGCTTTAGTTCTGCAACTTTTTAGCTTCAGAATACTGATGTTAGTTCACCCCTAATCCTGAAGCTTGCATTTTTATTTGTAGACCTTTTGACTTCCTTTACTTCTACAAGTTCAGTTTTCAAAACAGGTATTGTTATGACATTGTGGGAACTTGTCTTGTCTTCACCTCTTTGAAAGTTCTAAAACCTGAATTTTATGATCTTTAATAAATTGTAAAGGGTCCAACTGGTGGGTTATCTTCTCTGTTCTTTTGAAAATGGAAGGAAAGGAATACCTTTCCTTCCATTTTCTCCTGGATTTGTGTAATGTGTGTGTGAATACAAACTGTTTGTATGTGCTCTCTCCTTTAATCTTTTATTCTATTTTCAATATTGACATACAGCTTACTGTTAATTACTTCATATAGGATGAGATGAACAAGATAGTTATCAAAGATTACATTAAATGCCACTGATAAGTAACTAAGAACTGTTGGCTCGTGAAAAAACTTGTTTTAGTTTATGTTTTAACTTTTCAGTCAACATGTGTTTTACATCTCTGTTGTGTATGAACCCCAGCAGGTCTCTCATTTTAATCTTTGACCTTATCCATATACTTTATTCCAGTTATCATATCCCAATGGGCTTTGTGATTCAATCACATAAAAGCGATGACACTCTAATTATTGCATTTTTTTGTGCTAATCATATTCTTTGATAATATATCAGGATTTTAGCGAACTCGAAGCCTTGTCCAAAGTGCAAACGTCCAATTGAGAAAAACCAGGGATGCATGCATATAACATGCACACCTCCTTGTAAATTTGAATTTTGCTGGTAATAGATCTTCACTTTATAAGTACTTTAGAGGCTTCTTTTGTGAATTCTGCAGCTTATATGTTCCTTGATTGTTGTTGTAGGTTATGTCTGGGACCATGGTCAGAACATGGTGAGAGGACTGGTGGTTTCTATGCTTGTAATCGCTACGAATCAGCAAAACAGGAAGGAGCGGTATGATTAGCAATTTTCTCATTCTATGGATTATGGAATGATTAGAATTGGACTATATGAATTCTCAATTCTCACACATGCATCCTCATCAATTTATAAATACTTGCAGTATGATGAATCTGAAAGGAGGAGAGAAATGGCTAAAAATTCTCTTGAGAGATACACACATTATTATGAACGATGGGCTACAAATCAATCAGTATGTAAATTTTGTTCTTTCTTCCTTCCCATCTGTAGTTTAAATTTGTTTTCTTTGTCCAAGGAATCTATAAATCTATGATACCATGATGATTTATACTTTGATTTTGGGACTATTTTGCCTATAAGTGGCTGAATCTAGAAAGCCACATCCTGAAAGTGGCACATGAAACATGACATTAGTTTACCATTCAAATGATAAAGAAAACATTGCATTTTAATCATTTTGAACTCTCTGCTTGTTGATGTTCAGGAAACCAGCAGATCATTTGTAGATAGATAATTTTTGGCAAACTGATGATGATCATACCAATAGTTAGATCACTACCCGGCTGTTGGGCTCCTAGTTGGTCAATCAGTAGTCTTTAAAGGGTTTAATGTTAAACTATTTACTTGGTAGTGGCTGAAAGTGAATTGAGCGTCGACCAGTCATCAATTGCTAGCTGGTAACATGGTTGGCAATCATCAATGTCATACATTTATGGTTTTCTACCTGCTTACATTTAGACATTACTGGCATTGGTTCTGTTATAATGTTAATATGTGATGTTGTTCTTCATATGCCTTTATTTAACTTGACAAAGGTGCAAGAAACATGTTTCAAGCTTCACAAAATGTTTTACTGTATATGTTTCGTAAATGAAGTTCTGATTTGCATATTATGTCTTTTGTTATTGTTCAATTATAAGAAGTTTTTGTAGTGCAATGTCATCATGTACTGACTGAACTTTGTGATGTATCATTTACTTAATATGATAAATTTACTTCAGAATCCATCGCAGTAACTAAGAGTATTACTTGGCTATGACACGTTGTTCCTTTTTTGCTGAATGTTTTTGCAGTGGATTGAATTGGTTTGACTTTATTTTCTCCTGTGTTCCAGATGATTCCATATCTTGTTATTGATGGTATCACATAATGAATTCATTGAATGTGGATTTAGTCCAAGAAATCCAGAAGATTACATGCCTTACAAAATGTTTCTGTGGTTTTGTAGTCAATCATTAAATCTCTCTTCAAATGGACCTTTGTTTTTTCAGCTTGATGAAGTTTGATTAACTAATCCCCTTGTACTAGTCCAAGGCCTGAAGTTATTAAAAGCAACTCGAGTTGGGGTTATTGCCTGGAAAAATTTTACACTATTGCTAGAATTTGTTTCTGACTATCTGCATTCTTGATATATGATCGATCATTGGCAACACAACTTCTTGCCTTGATCCATGTCTTTTGTGGAAGTTTAAATCTTGGTTTTGCTTTAAGCAATGGACTTAATGAAACATCACATTGTAGTTGTATTGCTAGTGTTTGGATCTTGTGTGTATAAGCCTCCAATTTAGGAAGCTTATTATTGAGATAAAAAATGGGATAGTGTTCTTATTTATCTTCTGGTTTGGCTTTTTTTGCATGTCATTGCAACTCTTCATGGTAATGGTATTCTGTGTATAGTTCATCTCATTTGCTTTTCTCCCTAAAGATTGGTACCATTTTCTTCTTGTTATTTTTCTTTGAACTTATGATTGTAGTAATTTTGTCTCTTTGTTCTTAATAAAGCATAACTTTATGGCCTATTTGACATAATACATTTTGTTGCACTGACTACCAAATAGGTGCATCCTTGTTCCCTTGTGTTCGTTTATGCATAATTTTTTGTCCACTCTGCTAGTTACATAGGCTGTCCCTTTAGAAAATTGAATTATCTAGATTGGACTTTACATTATGTTTTATAACCTGCAGTCAAGGCAGAAGGCACTTGCAGATTTACACAGCATGCAAACTGAAAAGGTACGGAGCTGTTTCGACTTTCGAGCACTTATATGTCATGTCAACTGTGGTATTGGTAGACTTGTCTGCTTCTAACAATAATAACTGATCTTGTCTGTTTGAAGCTGACCTCAGATCATCTTTTTTCATTTAAGTACACATTCAAAAAAGGCATCACATATCAACTGAATAAGAATGCCAAAGCCACCATCTCCAAGATGGCCCTTAATAAATATAAAACAATCAGTTATAATACATTATAAGAAGTGCACCCAGTGGCTACTTGTTTCAATTGTGCAGCTTGAGAAGCTAAGTGACACACAAAGCCAACCTGAATCCCAGCTCAAGTTCATAATTGAAGCCTGGTTACAGGTTAGCTTTATGCTAGAAACATGATGTAACTCTAATGACAGGATGTGATTCACCTTCCTTTTCCTGATATATTTTTCATTTCATTATACAGATAGTGGAGTGTAGGCGAGTATTGAAGTGGACATATGCCTATGGTTATTACCTGCCAGAACATGAACATGCCAAGAGACAGTTCTTTGAATATTTGCAAGGTTTGTACTTGCTTCTTTATGTAGCTGTCAAATATATGCTTTTTACTATTAATATTATTTTGAATAATTTTTCATTACTAAGAATCATCTTTAATCATTTTTCAGGTGAGGCTGAGTCTGGTTTAGAACGCCTTCATCAATGTGCAGAAAAGGAACTCCAAGTTTACCTTGATGCAGAAGGTCCTATGACAGACTTTAATGACTTCCGTACAAAGTTAGCTGGTCTGACCAGGTAGCTTCATCTCACATTTTACTTACTAAGATATAGGGAATTAAGAGATTTAAAAAAGCTACATAGGTGGACCAAGTCATCCATGAAAATTTTTATGGTTCCACATCTAGAGGCCCAACACTCGGGTCTGTGTGAGGATGCCATCACCGTAATTCATTCCACTTAAATATTGGTCTTCTTAGGATTTATATCCACTGCCCAGGTAGGGTATTTGTATAGTATGGCGAGGTTAATAGGAAAAGGACCTTCTCTTTGTCTTAGACTGATCCTTAGTCTGTTATTTTGGATTTTCTTTATTTGTTTCAAAAGCCTCTGATTAGGCTTATGGGTTAGTTGGCATTGAGGCTACCAAATTTTTATGGATAAAAATTTTAGCTATGAAGTAGAAGTCGAATCAGACTGGCTTCATGGTGAGAGAATAACAACATTGACTTTTTTCTTGAGACAGTCTAGTAGGATAGTTATAGTTTACTTTGTTTTACTATTAAAGTATTAAGTGTAAATAGTTATATTGATTGTGTATAAAGTTCACCAGGGAATTTTCCAGGTGTTAGTATCCATGAAATAGAGATCTCTAGTCTAGTCGTGCCATTGTGTTTTTAATCTGTGCCCTGTTTTAGTAAGCAGGGGAGATCTAAGAAAGCATAGGTTCTGATTATAAGAGAGCATATCCCTTATGTGTTTACTGTCCATTGAAGCTGTATCATGTTCTAGTTGATTTGAAAAGGGTTTGATGATGACTCCAATTTTCAGTTAGGTTTGTGTCTTTGGCTGTTGGGCTACAGGGGTTTTTGGCACCGAATTACCTTTTATCCTTCTTTTTTTTTCTGACTTATGGATATTTGTGATTATATCAACAGATTGGTGGTGCATTTAGCCGTGGATATCAACAGTGCTAAATGCACCACCAAGCTTGATAAATTCTTCACTTTCAACGGTGTTAATTATACAAGTTGCGTGCACTTAACCTTGTTGAATACATATATAAATTTTTTGCTCTTGGTTACTCCGCTAGAAATTATGCTTAATAACTTATCATGAAACTGACTAATTCAAGTGCTAGACCAGTTTGGGAATCATAGTTATAGTATGACTAGTACGTTTAGCTTGGATTGTTCTCATTTGGTCACTTTCATGTATATTTTCTCTGCTGTGCCCAGTACACTGGTCACTTGCAATATACTGCTTGGTTCTCTGGAATACATAACATTTAACTACTTTTGTTTCATGTTCTACTTTATAGCATTTTGAACTTTAGTTTTCTCTCTGATATACTAGATATGGAAGTTTCAATGTGAGTTATTGAGGTAGTTATTTGACTAAAGTAGGAGGCACCAAACATATTAGGGAACATTTTTGACTCCTTAAAGATCATGGTTTTATTTTATTCATGATACCTAGCCACCTTTTCTTCTCTGTATCTACTGAATGCTAGCATTTACTCTTGCTTGCATTTATTGTCGAGAAATCGATACATTTAACTACAAGGATTTTGATATTAATTTCATTGATATATGTGTTTGTCCTACATCAGTGTGACTAAGAACTATTTTGAGAATCTTGTTCGAGCCCTGGAGACTGGGTTGAAAGATGTTGGCACTTCCAATAACCAGGCGACATGCAGCAAGAGTTCAAGCTGCAAGAGCTTGGGCAGCAAATCCAAAAGTGGGAAGATCAAAGCAGTGGCTGGGAGCAGCTCCGGATCCGGTGCTCCTAGCCGCAGCTTCGACGACGGCAATCTCTGGTCCTGCGACCGCTGCACCTACGCCAACCCCAGGTCTACTACCACATGCCAGATGTGTGAGCATCACAGGTAGTGGTCCACCGGTGGTAGATCTTCCTCCAGTTTGGGCATCACTTGTGTGTAAAGTTTGCCCTTGAACCTGTTTCAATGGCCTGTGATGCTAGAACCAATTCCTGTGATGCTGGCTGGCTAGAAGGGCTATTTATTCACCTTAGGTTCCAACTTGCCATTTGAAGGAGGAGGGCAATAGCAGACTGAGACAAGAAAAAGATACAGAAAATCTTGATTGCTGCTGCTGCTGCTGCTGAAGCTGCTTCATGTCATGTAGTATTCTGCTTGTTTGTTGCCGTAAAGTTGACATTGTTCGCTGTTTGTATATATTTTTGTACTCGTATATGCTCAATTCAAGCATAGTTCAGAATGTAGAAGTGCTTGTTATTGTTGTAGCACTCTAATGCTCCGTGACAGTATCATTGTTTAGTGTCAAAGGTAGTAGTAGTAGTAAGCTCTGTAAAGTAGGATCAAACTACATGGCAAGCTTAGTCCATACTATACACATCTGTCTCACGTGTTCCCCTTCTTGTCACACAATTCTTGTATTGAGAGGTCTAACAAATAATCTAAAGGATGATCTGAGAAATATGAGATGTAATCATATAAAAATTCTTGATGTAATCATAGAATTTTTGCCTCGTAATAATTGTTGTTTCACTTTTGAAAGTACACCTAAACCCAAAAAAAGCTATAAAAGCATCATAATTTAATTTAATCCAACTTAGAGCTGGTTTTTACGATAGATTCCGTTGGTTTCATGATCGTATCATCAATGTACTTACGAGATCATTTTGAAAAATAAATCAAAAATAGAAGATATTAAATTATTAAAAATGGCTCATATCTAAGGATCAGAAAGAATGGTAGTAGAAGAATTAGAACTAATAAATTTCATAAAATCAGGTCTAAGTTTTTCCATTCCAAAGCCTTAAGAAAAAGCCTCCAAGTCCAAATGTGTTTGCCATGCATAGATAGATAAATTCCAATGATCAATGTGACCATACTTAGCCTTGACTATACTATCCCAAATAGAATCAACATCACTAAAACATATAAAATACGTTTAGCATGTAAAGCAAATTTGGTTAAATAAAGTTTTGTGTACACCCAAACCACCTATAGCTTTTGGGGGGCAGAAATCACCTCCCGAGATGACATATGAAGACCATGAGAGTGGTCAGCTTTATGCTAAAAGTTAGCTTCAAGAATCGAATCAAACATCCAACAAGCACTTAAAAGTATGCAAAGGAAGCAAATTGAGCACAGAGTTCACAAGTGTAATGATTAGAATGCTTAGAAGTTAGCTTTCTAAGAGCTTAATCTATTTTTAATATTTTGAGTAGAATGCTTAAGTACCCGATTAAGAATCCGACGAGGAGCAATGAAGGATCCGTCGAAAAGAAATTTATCTTCCTTGATACTAAAAAAATTATAAATATCTCTTTTAGTATCTTGACAAGTTGTTTCGGGAAAAAAAAAATCTTAAGACTTTTGAAGATTAACTTTCAAATTAGAAATTAGAAGACTTACAATTAGCTCGAAAGCATAGAACCATATCATTAGCATAAAACAAAATTGATAAAAGTCTAAAAAGCATGTTTAGAACAAAATGGTGTAATGTGATTCTAAGCACATTCAATTTTCAAGATAAAAGTAAGTAATTGAGTGACCAAAATGAATAAGATAAGATAACAACAGATGATGTACCATTAATAAGGTAGGAAAAAAAATAGGATAGACAATAGATTTGTCAATTCAATTCATGAATACATTCGATGTCAATAAAATAAAATAGAAGCCTAAGAAATTTTATCAAAAGCTTTTTCAATGTCGATCTTTATGAAAACATAAGGATTTTTACATTTAGAATCAAATAAAAAGTATATAATTTATTGCATAATTAAAATATTATCATGAATATTATATCCTAAAATAAAAAGTAGATTGTTCCTTAGAAATAAGACGAGACATAAAATATTTTACGCAGTTAGCTAACACATTAGTTAGTTTACATTGCTAAAAGAAATTGGCCTGAAATCCTTAAACCTTAATAGAATTTTTATTGGAGACTAGCAAGATTGTGAAAAGAGTTAAAAGCTTATAACATGAAAACTTTAAGATTGTGAAAAGAGTTAAAAGCCTATAACATAAAAACTTTAAGATTGTGAAAAGAGTTAAAAGCCTATAACATGAAAACTTTAAGATCGTGAAAAGAGTTGAAATCTTATAACATGAAAACTTTAAGATTGTGAAAAGAGTTAAAAGCTTATAACATGAAAACTTTAAGATTGTGAAAAGAGTTAAAAGCTTATAACACGAAAACTTTAAGATTGTGAAAAGAGTTAAAAGCTTATAACATGAAAACTTTAAGATTGTGAAAAGAGTTAAAAGCTTATAACACGAAAACTTTAAGATTGTGAAAAGAGTTAAAAGCTTATAACATGAAAACTTTAAGATTGTGAAAAGAGTTAAAAGCCTATAACATGAAAACTTTAAATTGTGAAAAGAGTTAAAAGCCTATAACATGAAAACTTTAAGATTGTGAAAAGAGTTAAAATCTTATAACATGAAAACTTTAAGATTGTGAAAAGAGTTAAAAGCTTGTAACATGAAAACTTTAAGATTGTGAAAAGAGTTAAAATCTTATAACATGAAAACTTTAATATTGTGAAAAGAGTTAAAAGCTTATAACATGAAAACTTTAAGATTGTGAAAAGAGTTAAAAGCCTATAACATGAAAACTTTAAGATTGTGAAAAGAGTTAAAAGCCTATAACATGAAAACTTTAAGATTGTGAAAAGAGTTAAAAGCTTATAACATGAAAACTTTAAGACTGTGAAAAGAGTTTAAAGCTTATAACATGAAAACTTTAAGATTGTGAAAAGAGTTAAAAGCTTATAACATAAAAACTTTAAGATTGATTGTGATGGCTTAGAGTTCCAAAGTTAAGAATAAAAAGTAATGAACTCATAAGTGATAAGATTATGATCTTGAACATAATTATCATTAATCCAAAGATGGGTGACATGATGGTAGTATTTGGTATTGAGGTCACCCTCACTGATCCATTTGGCTTTTGATTTAGTTCATCATTTGACATTTATTTGTCTAATAAGAGCCTAAGCTTTATTAGGAACCAAGGCATAATAATAATCATCCTCCCAAATAATTTTTGGATTCTAACACAGAAATATTATGTTGAATACGAGCTAAAGAATCCTCAAGATCACCAAGCTTGTGTTTATTCCAATAAATAAAGTAAAAGGTGAAGATTGCACAGGTTATTAAGAAGGTTGAAAAGGTGATGAGAAGTCACTTGCAATGGAGTGCTACCCTTTGATACAAAAGTGTGTCTCAAGTAAAAGAGACTTGATAACCAAAACTATGCTTTGTTGAAAAGGTAAAGGGTGAGAGAGACATCTTGAAATGGAGTACTATTTGGTAGAAATCTACAAACACCAAAGAGAAGCTTTTGGTCGATCATATGGACACCCAACAAAAATGTTTGCAAGCCATCAACTGCAAGAAAAGATCTCATCATTGTAACCATGTAAGATCATAAACAAGTGCTGAGACATGTCTGTCAGCAGCTCCTCCTGTGAACTCATTGGGATGCAACATCAACTTTGCAACAATTGCTGCGGAGGATCCATCTCTAGATTTCCCATATCTGAAGAGGGAAACCAAGAGAACCAAACCTGACCATGACATCCTCTCTCTCTCTCTCTCTCTCTCTCTCTCTCTCTTGTGTCTGTCTGGTAGCAATTATTTTGGCTAAAAATCTCTTTGTATCCACCACCACCACTCCAAGCCAAAGTCAAATAGTGTTTCTTCTCCACTCACAAAGCCTCCTGCCTCTCTTTCTTCTGAGCTTCCAGATCTAGCATGCAGGCCTTCCAGACCTATTCCCCCTCTGAGATCTCACTCCACACCACTAAGAAAGACTGCTGGTTGTCCATCCATGGCAAGGTGCAAAACTTCTTCTGTTTTCTTCTCTACCTCATATGAACTTTTGGCTGCTCGTTTTGGAGGATCAAGCATTTCTGTTTCTTTTGTTTCTTATGGTTATGCACGCTTTTGTGCTTCGATTTCATTCTGACCCAGGTTTATGATGTGACCACCTTCTTGGAGGATCATCCTGGAGGGGAGGATGTTATCCTTCATGCATCAGGTGCTTCTATTGCTCCATATCCCCATTTTTCTTTCTCTTTAATGTTCCTCTTATTTATAGTTTCTTTTATTGATCTTTTTGTGTTCCTACTCTAATTAGAAGATCTCTTCACTCTTGCTAGCAGACTCATGTTTTCCCCTGCTACTTAGCTTTGATATGCAGTGTTGTTGCAGCTTGCAGTTTGATAGGGAAAACTGCCTGGTATTCTTTTTTCTTCAATCTGGTACCCATTGATATATCCTGTCTTTTTATTAGTAGGAGGTCTTGCCAATTGAAAGAACTGCAGATCTGGAAATGAACAAGTAATGCCGGGATCTTGAGTAGAAACAATTGATGTTTTATATCTATCATGAGTCACATTTTTTATTTGGAAGGAAAGAGAAGCTTCATTGAGCAACAGCTACCATGTTATAGTGATTACCAGAGAAAACCTGATCTGAATGGACTGTGGTTGTGTAGGAATAGAGCTATTATGGCCCTTAAATCACCTCTTAATCATGATCTATGGCCTGTAAAACTGTCTATCTTCTGAAAATTTGGTGAGGGCAGCTGCTGTGTCTGAAGTCTTTGCCCCTGCCTTCCGTCGCTTCACCTGCCGACGGTGTGACTCTGATCTCCTGCTACATTACTATAGAAAAGCCATGGCCAGTGTGCCCAAACCCAAAACAGATCAGTGGTGGGTTCTCTTACTCGATTCTTGAAAGAATTGCGACCTGCCGATGGTGTGACTTGATCCCTGGCTACATTACTATAGAAAAGCCATGGCCAGTGTGCCCAAACCCAAAACAGATCAGTGGTGGGTTCTCGTACTCAGCACTCGAAAGAGTTGGCCATTTACTCCTTGCAACCAAGCATCCTGAGAGGTAGGCTCATCAAATATTATCTCAATTCGAGCGCTGTCTACGTGGTCATGATGCTTCTGAAGTCTCTGATTTTAAGAGGATCGAGAAGCAAATTTCAACTTCTGATACATTCTAAGGTCATTTCTTCCTTCTCAGGATGAAAGTTTGGCTACCATGTAGTATGCAGCATAGACCCCCTAATAGCCTTTTCAAGATTGAATTAGATAAGAAATACACCCACATGTCCAACATAGTAAAAGTAACTTGTTAATCAATGAAACCATGTCGATATATGTGCATATGATAGACATTTGATTGGAAAATTTTGTCATGGTGTTCTTGAATTGTTTGCTTCTTTGATGTGGAATATGCTTTGACTCTTCATATTGATCCAAAGCTTCTGGAGATGCTACCCAAGCATTTGTTGATGTGGGTCACAGCTCCACTGCCACTAGCATGATGGAGAGTTATGTGATCGGCACTGTCGAGGGTTATGTTTCCGGCATCAAACCAACCAGCAGACACTGGCTTTCGAAGCAGGAGCAGCCACCCCCTTCCTACAGCTTCACGGACTACCTCCTTCCACTGCTGGTCCTTGGCATCGCCTTTGCAGCTTGGTATTACCTCACCTTCTATTCAAAGGCCAAAGCCTGATCAACACACAAAAGCTCTTCTTGTTGTTGAGAATAATTGAGAGCCATATGGAGTAAGGGGGTGCTTATTGATGATGCATACTTTTTGTAAGAGTGAGGAAGAGTGCTATAATTCCTACTGGTTCACAAACCACCCAAATGTTCTGTTTCTGAGAAACTATTTGAAGAATTGCATGATTAAGAACCGATCGAGCTGATTTAATAATCTGGGCAAGCTTATTAAAAAATATCATCCTTGGTACTTCATTTTGTCAGAAGTTTTGATTACATTGAACATTAGCCTATCTTACAAAATGTTCATGAAGCCTGCTGATGTTTGAGCTATATTCAAATGATTTAAACATGCTAAAAGCTATTGTTAGAGCTTAGAAGAGTGCTTTATGGTGGTAAAACTTGCAGATCTTTCATTAGATTTCATTAATGGATGGTTTCTCTCCTGTTGAGTCTGTTCAAGTATTTAATGATGGTGCCATTTTCATTAGATCTTTGGGTCAGTGTTGTGAAAAGTTAAAGACACATTCAAACTGGAATATCTCCATATCTAGTCATCATGATAGCCATATCCAGTTAGTTTTAACTAGATTGTTGACTGCATCATAATGACATTGTATTCTATCTTGTATGGTCACAGCATTGAGTTATTTACCATGTTGAGTGAAGTCATAGAAGATTTGAATGCTGAGTGAACTCTCATGCTATTTTAGATCAGACTGTTTCTTTGCAAATTGTGACCAAATATATCCTATATTATTTGCAGAATTGTGATGACTTAACTCTCATGTCTTTTTTTTGGACTTAAAAGTTTTACCGTAAGCATCTTCGAAGGGAAAAGGTAAATAAAAAGAACTCAATCAAACAATAATCTTACTATTATTTATAAATCTTTTGATTAGAAATAGCTTATGGGGTCTCTAAACAAGTTTATAGCCTATTAAGATTTGTGAATGGAGGGAGGATCCAACTGTTGCTTAGAACAAGTCAAAAAAGCATGTAGGGAAAAAGTCAATTGGATGTTGTGTTTGCCAACTACTGTCTCCATCCTTGTAGTTGAACTAATCCAATGGCTGACTAATTCTAGCTTTTTTTTCCTTTGTTTTCCTTTTGGAAAAGAGTTGTGGTAGTTATACATAATTGTCATAGGATGCACATCATAGAATAATGTCACATTGTTGCTTCCAAATGGATTAGTTGACATATAAATCCTAGAAACAAAAGTAGTTCCTTAGACCACAGAATCAACAAGCATCATCCAAATTAAATCAGTAATTGTCATGGTGGCAGACATCTGAACAATCACCACAACCAGTAGAAATTATGAAAAAGAGTGACTTTGGTTTTTTTCGATTCCGCGATTAATATGAGACTAAATATGAAATATAATGAAAGAACGGTTTAGTATGATCTTTTTCTCAAACAAGAAAATGTTCAATCAAATTATTTGTAGAATGTTGAATCAGTATAACATTGCTTCCCCTTTTTTTTTCTGAGTTAATTGTATGATGAACAAGCTAATTATCAATGGAACAATGATAAATTTATGGTTCTACTTGTTTGGATAGATATGAAATAGAACCTAAAAATGCAAAACCACAAGTAAATATAAGCAGAAGATGTTGACCCAAACATGTTCAAAAGCGACCACCCACCCACTCTCACTGACGACTCCACCTGCAAATCCAATCCGATCCACCTACTAATCTTTGGACCATTTCAAACCCACTATTTCTTCTTTTCAAACAAAAATATAAATTAATTACCCACTGCACCAATTATAAACATTAAAAAAAATATTTATATTTATTTATTCTAACGTTATCAGTTTTATTAACGAAAACACGAAAACAAAAGGTAAAAGATCATCTTAACGTTCTAGTTAGTGGTAAAGGATAACGGGGGGCTAGGAATGACTATTGTGAATGAGAAGAGTGATAGTAAAAAGTGAGGGTCGTATTTGTATTAACGCCAACGCAGTTGCCGAGCAATGTTTTTGTCACTTTATATTTATATCAGCGTCGACATAATTACCAAGCAATAAAAGGACTACTAACGCAGATGTCAAGCGCCACCGCTCTACATATGTGTTAGTGTCGACGTAATTGCCGACGACGCCACTTGGCATTTGCATTGATGACCATTTCATCGCTTTACACGACGTCGACACAATTGCTAAGCGACGAAAGAGTCGCCAATACAGATGCAAAGCCACAATATCCACTTATGACCTCCAACGACATCACCATCCACCACCACCATCATCGTTTATCACCACCAATTGAAATGATAAAATTATTTTTTTTTATATATATTTTTATTAGTAAAATCGACGATGTTAGAATAAATGAATATAAATATTTCAGGAATATCAATGTAATCTTTTAAAATATAACATCAAAATATTAAAGATAGTTGACTATAAGAATAATCAGTCATTAGCCCAACAAATATCCCACCTCTCGTTTCAAACCCGGGTTGCTGAGCATGTCTTCTTCTTCCCTTGGTCAAGGATAACATCTACAGGGCTTCTTCCCCCTTCCCCTTCTCCATGCAAGGATGGAGGGACTGCTTCCTTTGATCTACCGAACCATCAAGAGAAAGAAGAGCAGGCGTTACTACAGGTGCCTCTCATCAGGTGATGCAGCAGCAGCGTTCGGCGTCGCTGAGTCGGGCTCCGACGGCAGCACGTGCATGATACCGCCGCCGGAGACCCACAAGGCAGCGCTTGAGATGGCTCAGCTTGACATTGACAAGCGCACGTCGACGACTATCCCCGTCCCATCGGATAAGCTCTGGGGCTCCGACCAAGGGCGCAGCCATGGCCACCATCGTAGGTACGCTTCGCTGCAGGAGTTCTCACATGTCTCGTTCATGGAAACGCCACCTCCGCCGACCAGGTTCTCCAGGGCGAGGAGCCATCGCGTGCTGGCTTGCATCAGTGGAGGATGAGAACTTGGAATCAGATATCACATGCAGAGAGAGCTCTCCTCAACGAACGAAGTGGCAGAAGGATGATGTTTTCTTACCTCGTGACCAAGTAAATCTGATGAAGGCACGTCTGCAATCTTTGAGAATTCAAAACTATGTGCAGTTTGATGTTGCTAACAAGCTTAGTTCTTCAAATTACCTAAGTCCAATTTGGTTTTGTAGCATGATTTTTGCAAGTCTATGTCAGATGACAGGTATTAGAGTTCTTTGGTTCAATCATGGGAGTTGGAAGTTAATGTTCAAATATTCGCATACTATACTTTCTAGTTTGTCAAAGCTTCCAAAATTTCTTGCAAAAAATTAAGAAAGGTCTCTAAACTTCTATAAATCTCAGTGTAATTGAATGATCCTTCTGGTAAAGTTATGACTAATTACGATTCATCGAGTTTACGATTTCAAATAACTAAACTAGCATTCAAGATTGTGAATATTAGGTTAGAAAAATTCTTTGCAATAACAAAAAAAAATCACCTCCACAACACTAAACTAACATTTAATTGTACTCCTTAAATGCTTCTTCCATAATTTCAAGAAACTCGGACGAAAACAAAAATCGATAGCAACCAATAATGTTATGAATATTAGGCCTTAAAAATTCTTTGGAAATAACCATTTAAAACTCAGGTCACAGAAAACACTACCTCCACAACACTGGTAATCAATAATCCATGAACAGAAACTGCAGCATTCTAGAAACAGCAATGTTGGCCACCTTGATGCTGCATCCATGGACAAAAACAAAAGAACAAGTTAGGGATTAGATGAAACATGTCAGCCAAAGGGATAAGCACAAATTTCCACTGAGCAAGGCGGGCTCAGCAGTTGGTCAACGTATTGTACCTGACTGGTGGTCACAAGCTAGTAGGTTGAAGAAATCATGATCACTTAGTCTATTCCATTAGTGTAAACAGGCAGTCCGGTAATGTATCTGGTAGCCATTTCCATGGTAATTGGTATGTGTAGGATTGGCAGTGTATGTAGCAGAGTCCGTGAGCGTCGTCAGATGATGACAATCGGCAGCATAGACATACTGCCTGTCATGGATAAGGAAATCTCTCAGTGTGTGCTCGGTAGAAGCTTTGTCAGGCATGCTAGTGATACGAGGAACGTAGATGCAGCCACTGGCATGGGTTCTCTTGGATTGTGGCTTTGCAGCTTCGGCAGCCCTCTTCTTGTCAGCTTTTGATTTCTCAAGCTGAACAATATGCTTTTGCAGTGGATCAATGGGGTATTGCTCCTCGATGCACTTGATGACAACTTTAAGAGCAGATAGTTCATTCATTTCATTCTGCAGTAGAAATGTTGCCAACAAAGTTTATACATTTGTTGTGATACAAAAGTTTAGTTTGAAGTTAGATAACAGGAAAAACAAAATTGGAGAAGCAAGAGTTACAAGTTATCAAGTAAAACATAAGATTTTGCAGTCCATGATAAAACAATAGGTCCTACTGATCATAGTGTATCCATGATGCATGTTTTCCATTTAGACAAATATGGATGGCCACAAGAATGCTCAACTCCTTCAAATGTAGATAACTACAATAAATTTCTTAAGTCAATACCTGAAACTAATGAATTTACATAATATCCAAGCAAGAACCCAGTTGCTGTTCGTACTCAATTGAACTGACGATATCAGATAACCTGATGCCAAAACGACAATGGCTCCTTACAATGACCAGTGAGGATTCAAGCAGGGAGATGTATCTGATAGATACCTTAAACGAGTTTCTTTTGGTCAAGGATTCAAGCAACTCAATTAAATCTAAAGAAAGAGATGTAATCTCATGTCACACCATACAGATACAGTCTACCATGATGATAATTAAGAGTATACACTCTATTCAAGAGTATGGCTAGCTGAATCAAATATATTCTTAACGAACGGTTTCTTTTCCCTCTTCACAAACTAGCAAAAGGGACCCATCCTGGCCACATATGCCCTATATCATTGAGTTTAGAAATCACAAAAAAGAGATTGAAGTTCATTATGGCAAAGCAAACCCTACATCTGTACCACTAACTCGTGTTTTAGCATGAAGACAACTTCGATTGATGGAGATCTGGGTTAACCCAAAGTTGTCAGCACAAAGATATTGATAAAACATCGCCACATATAGCAAAACTAAAATCTTTCATAATGAAATTTTTATAAGCTACTGGTTAGAACTCAATAAATAAGCCACCATAACATTTTCTCTGACATCCCATCTTCTGAAAAGTATAATTACCGTAAGAGTAATCTAAAAGCATATGTGATATATGATAACAATTACCATTATATATATCAAATGCTTCTAGTATGCTCAACTGCATATCAAATATGACCATGAAGGTTCACTTCAGTTCTAGATTTCCTATTGTAAGAAAAATACTAATTTAATCAAACATGAAACCATGGATAATGTTTTGATTATAGACATAAAAAAATATTTCTAGAAAATTAAAGCTTTCAACTTAATTTTTACCAATATTTTCTGACAAATGATGAAAACTGTGAAACAACAGTTATTATGCTATAGCTACCTAAAAATGTAGTCCTGTGATCATGGCATTGTTAACACTTGTATTTAAATGTGCTTTAGAAATACAGCCTTATGCAGCACATGGTGTAGTCTAAAACATACATGGATGAACTAACCCGGTTTGTTCCCTCATTAAATCAGTTTAGATGTCTCTATGTTTATCTGCTCCTTAGACATTCTTGCCCTAGAATTATTGTGGCATATCCAGCATGCCTACCAACTGAAGAATTGACACATGTGACCAGGTCAGGCACACTGCCATGCCAACACAAGCATGAGTGTGGGATGAAAATGGGGGCCTATACCATATGTACGGGCATCCAAGATGTGTGTGCCAGTATTGCATATATGCATAGAGCATGGGCAATCATTGCAAGGATACAAATATATGTACATAGGTCTCACAAGAACAAGGATTTACTAAATTAAGTTCCAATGCCAACAAACATTTAGAAAGTACCCTACACAGAAATGTTGCAGGCCTCTCACATAAATTCATCTAGCTGCATATGCAAAATATCTCAGCATAAGTACCTTAAATAATGAAAAAATACAAGTGATTAAAATTTAAAGCATGTGCTCAAGGCTATGGTAAATGCAACGTTTCCAACTAACATTGACACGGGAGTGTCTAATTTACTACAATCTGATTATATGAGCCTTGATTATGATCTAGTATCTTTTTCAGTCAATAATGATGCCTCATAATCTTTATCTCAGCACACTAAAATATGACAGCTCATCAGCATATTCTCTGCATAAAGTTAAAGCTGTTTCAAGGTGCTTTTCTTCAAGACAAAGGAATGCATTAAAGGAGTTGGTTGGCAGCTGTGAACATTTCTTCATTACCAATGAGTGCATTAAAATAGTTGGTTAGAAGCTGTAAACACTTAATTTCGAAATTCCCTATGCATGAAGGGTTGTTTCATGCACTAGTATTTATTTTGGTGTTTAGGACTTAGGAAAGGGTTTTTAGAAAACTGATGATCTCTGGGCAGAAGCTCTTAGAGAACCCCTTAAACTCTGTATCTCTTGGATGCGTCCTTGAGTGGTGAGTCTTTTATTTTCTAGTTCTGTATCCTCGTTTAATTTCCGTTGGGTGGTGAACTTTCTGTATCCCATTGCGATTTTAAACTTGGTGGTGAGCTATATTTCGTTTTACCGAAGTTTTCTTCAAGAGTTCGTTCATTGCCTTCTGTGATATTTTCTATCTGTACAACTGTTCTATTGGTATTCTTGCGAATCCATTCTGCATTTTTACCCTCCCCGGTATCAAACATAGTTTGAACCAAAGTTTTTAATTTCGATATGTACTGCTTGGTATGGGTGATACCAAATTTTTGACCTTGTATCGGGCGATACAAGGCTATACCAAGCGGTCAAAATTTCGACCGTTACCGACTTATATCAGGTTTCAAACTGTCAAATTGACTGTTGGAGGTAGTCTAAAGGGTTTTTAAACCCTTTCCTCCCTCCTCTTTCAATTCATTTCAAGCTCACACTTTCTTAAACTCTCTCAAACTCATTTTACTTTCACTCTCTTAAACTCTTTCAAGCTCCCCTCAAAACCCAAAAAAAAATATGTGAGGCTATTCTTACTTAAATTACATTAGTTTTGTTATAACTATACTAAATGTATATTTATTTCTAACTTAAAAACTCTATCCTAAATTTTTTTTCTATTTTTCAGATATTTTCGGAGGGTTTTATGCTATTTTAGGCGTATCGCTCGGTATGCCCTGGTGTACCGTCAATATGCCGATACGGACCAAAATTGCGAACCCTGGTTTGAACCAGGGTCTGCCGTACCGAACTATACTGCCCGGTACGGGCGGTACGTACCGGTCCGACAGGTTGTCGGTACGCGGACCGCCTGTTACCGGTCCGAGTGCATTGTAGCACTGTAATAGTGCTACAGTACTCGGCACCAGGGGCTGCCGTACCGAACTGTACCGCCCGGTACGGGCGATACGTACCGATCCGACAGGTTGTCAGTACGCGGACCGCCTGTTACCGGTCCGAGTGCATTGTAGCACTGTAGTAGTGCTACAATACTCGGCACACCTGAGTATACCGCTCGGTACACCTGGGTGTACCGCTCGGTATACCGTACCGTACCGGTACCGAGCCCAGGTCGAAATACCGGTACGGTACGATATTGCGAACCTTGGTTTGAACAATTTATAAATGCACAATGTTCGAGAGTGATTGACCCAACTACTTGACAAAAAAAAGAAAAATCAGATCTTCAAGATATTTTGCACCATATGCGAAAAGAATATCATCATGAATTCCTAGGCAGAAATAGCAACTCGAGACAGTATCATGGTATAAATTTGATCTAATAATAAGCCTATTATATACAGTTCCATAGATCTTAGCTGCATCATCACAGCTAGAAAATTCACCAAATGATTAAAGTGGTCGCCTCACTCCATAATTGATAAGACTTCAAATAGAGCTAATTGGCAGTATTAGGGTAACTCAATAAAAGATAAATAGTAGCCCAATACACGAGCCTCCCACTAATGCAGGATTGAGGAATGTCACCATGGCTAGGTAAAAAGATGAATTATTAGATTATAACAAGCTAGCAAAGGAAGAAGACCTGTGCACCAGGAGACATGCTTCCAGCTTTGACCTGTGATAGCTTTCTTGCCTCCCTCATATATGCTTTAAGCAAAGGCACCGGTGGAAATTGTTCCATAGATTTAAATGTATAAGTGAGATTAATAGCCTCAATTTACCTCCCACTACTAAGAAGAACTTTGACCAAACCTATGAATCATGGAAAGGCACATTTAGTCTTGAAGAATCAATTAGTACCAAACATAACCAAGACATAAACACAAAGGTGATTGGATACTTCAAGTGATGGTGACAAACACATGCAACAAAACAGGCTTGAAAAGAACAACTTAGTCATCAAATATATGATACTGGGCAAACCCAATGCATGGCCACCCTAGAATATCCATGACATTAAAAAATGTAATTCTCACAAAGTTTCCAAACCTAAAGGATATCATGAATAGAATAGATGAAATCGAAAGGATTGCTTCAATGGGAATACTTCATGACGAAGGTCATGGCCCCATGTAAAGAAAATGTCAGATCTAAACGATTGGATGATGAGACTAATTGTCTTCACAACGTCTATGTATACGGTGAACTTCTCACTAAGAAAATGTGAAAAATGTATAAGGACGTGGGAAGTAGGGATAGAAAATTCAACACAAAAGGTGCCATTTTTAAAAACAAGAATTATCAGTCCTAAAAAATGTGAATGCACATTAATATGACCAAACTAACAAAGGACCAACCTGGCATTTTATGTGACAAACCAAGTGCACAACACAAGTCAACAGTTTGACAGTGCCATGTAACAGCTGGAATAAGTTTGCAGATTTCATCTTGATCAAATTCTGAGACAATGTCAAAACTCAAAACTAGCCAAAAGATGAAGAAATGCATGTGCTTCCAATGATTTCCCATTGCTAGCTTCAGTTTCCAAATGATCTAATTTTGGTTTCCATCCTTTTGCTATCACCTTTGCTTTCTCTTTAACACCAGCAGTAAGTATTTGCTAATCAAAAGGTGAAACTGGTACAACATCTGCCAACAGTTGTTCAAGAGATTCCATTAACATGAGACGAGACCTTTGCAGGCCCAAAAGATTCCCATCTTTTTTTCCATCAGATCCCAGAATTTCTCCAGCATAGAAGCCCTTCAAGGAATCCAAAACAAGGCTGAAAGGATTGGCTGCACTTCTTTAAGCCACTGAAACTTCCTCACCTATAGAGCTCAAGTTTTTCCAATTATCTGAAATGAACTTATGTAACCCTTCTGTATCCATTTCTTCACATAGTTTCACCAGCTCTGAGGAATGTTCCATGTGTGCATTGCCATTTTCTGCAGGATACACAATTTCCAATCCAGGTTTGGCAGATGTAAAATCAAAGTTATCTTCTGAAGCAGCATTAGCCATGCCATTGCCGACCCCCTCACACTCAGCAATGCGCTTTGGAGAATAGATTTTGTATTTGTCAAACAAAGCAGATAGGGCAGCATCTCTTTTTTCCAGCAATCGTTCACGTAATGCAAGCTCCTTAGCCACAACAGAAGCCTCCTGCTTCTCCAACATCTCTTGGTCCTCTGCAACCTTTGTAACATATTCCTTCTCCTCCTCATCTTCCAATTTATCAAACCTTTTCTTTAAAGACTTTTCAAGTCCATGAAAATGTTCTTTGAGTTCTTTTCATTTCATGTTCAAAGATATGGCACTATGGCTCTCAAGTTCCACGAATGCATGCTGCAGCTGTTGTATCTTTGAGGTTGCAGAATCAATGAGTGCAGCAAATGACGGTATATCATCCATAGCAGTAATCCCTACCAAAAGCAGAAAACAGATACTTACATATCAAGCAGTAAATCATATATGCTTGGCAACTGCTCCTAAAATGCTACAGAATTAAACTAATAATATGCATGGACACCACCAAATATACAAGCAGGAAATTGTCTGATAAAAGAAACAACAATAATATAAAAAGGATGGCTCAGTGAATGGGGCTCCCACCAATGCGGAGCCTAGGGAGGGTCAGTAAAGAATAAACAACCATACGACCACCTAAAAATTCGAATAGACGAATGATATTGCAGAAGGCTCTCAAATTTATGCTTTTCTGAAGGTTGTTCTTTCACTTTGTGAAACCGGGATTCTAATGCAGTAACTGATGATTGCAGACTGCTTACCAATTCCTGTTTCTCCAAGAGATGTTACTTTGTAAAACCTGGGGTCTATTTCTTCAAGAATAAAGAATTAAGTTGGAACATATGAACAACACCATATTGGATACCCAAAAACCTGCTAGCTAGGTTAAGCTGATGAGTTATGTATATCAGTGTTTTTTATTTATTTATTTTATGAACCTAAATCTGCATAGGTGATAGGAATGCACAAGGTCAATGTCACAGGCATCTTCATAAACAGTGACTCATACTCTTACTTGGATTATTCAAAAGAACGACCTGATCAAAAGTTTTTTTTTAGTCCATTGGTAATAGAAATAGTGACTGCACCAGAAAACAAAAGGTTTAAATGTTCACCAAAACATTTGTTTATTCTGCAGCAACTAATTTTACTGGCTCATGAAAAACTCCAAAGTACTTGGAAGTCTGGTACCGATTTATGGTAAGCAAAAAAGGACCTACCAAATCACAGAGCCTAGATTGGGAAAATGAAAAAGGACTTTCCAAACATGCATATGAATTGGGATCGAGCAATAAAAACCTATAACATCTGCAATCTACCAAAATGGATGTGCAAATCACTGCCAGAAGATAATAAAAAACAGAAAAAAAAGAGTTGAGGATAAAGGTCTACAAAGATATGAAAAGGTGGAAAAATGATCTTGGGGATAAAACACCAAAGGACAACCCAAAATGTTTAGGCTGGCAAACATGCAGTGTATCTGAATCTCAAAATGTAACTTCAATAATTACAGGCTATCAATGTGTTTATGTAGAACATCAGTCAGGTTGAAATGAATTTAGGTTATAATATAGACTAACTAATCGAGTCCTAACTTAATCGATTCCAGCCTGAGTCATGATTAAGTAAGTCTAGGTCAGCCAAGCTTAGCGAGTCTTATTTCTAAAATAGAGAAGATTCAAAAATCATTTCTTGACTTTCCTCATATTCCATATTAATTAAAAAGAAGTTGGTCCTAGGGGAAAAAAAATCTCCACAGCAACTATAGTTTTTCTAGACTTTGGCTATGTTAATCACTAACATGTTCGTATTGTATAACAGATCCATCTTTGTTGGAAATCAAATTGACACATCCTAAAGTCACTTCCACCTGAACTCATCTCCCTATGATCCTCCCAGAAAAGTTCCTACCAAAGTTCAAATGGGGGCATAATTAAAAACCTAAGTAGTCAATTCAGACCATATACATTAGCATCAGGTTCTTTATTTTCCTAGTTTGGTAAAAAAAAGTCTCTGATTTAACCAGATTCCATAAAGTTATCAAGATCTAGTATACAAGGTTCTTCAGCAAAAATAGGGCTGTAAAATATTCTGCTAGCGAGTTTATACATAGTCATTAAGAACCCACTACCTAATACAGTGGCAGGTTCTTTAATATTCCTAATTTGGTTATACCTAATCTCAATCAAACAGAGTCCACAGAGGATTCAAACTCTAGTAGATGGAATTCAGCAAAAATGGAATTGTAAAAGAATCTACTAGCTAATTATACAGTCATTGAATCCGGCTACCGGGCTGCACATATCAGTGTCCAATCTATGGTAGTAGGATTAGCGTTTGAACATAAAAATTCTGAACATCCAGATCATTTTAATCCTGATCTTGATTTCTAATATAATTCCAACCTCCATCCTGATCTAGATTTCTAAATCTTGATCAATATGTGAAGTGTCAGAAAGTTCCAACAGAAAGGTATGGACACCAGAATTTTATTATGATTGTTTTCAATATCAAATCAGCAATTATGGATGAAAGAAATGTAGAGAATTTGGAAAGCTTTTCTTGAAAACCAAATGCATACGTATTCATCAATAACTCATCAAATTGAGATCCAGGCTTTTACTTCATAACCATCAAAACATGTGGCAAGAGACCATAACTAATGATTCACAACACATCAAAGAACACTTTTCCCTTATAAAAAAACAATTCCTTTTCTAGTGTCATTAAAATTTTGGACCACTCAGAACAGGCTCCAAAATAGCACTTCTAATATTATATACTTTAATGTCCTTGCTTCTGACTTTGTTTTCCTTCTTTCACACATCTTTTAGGTACAGTGAATGTTTTCATGTAACACATTACGGCATCAAAATACATTAAATATTGTATGGGACAACCAATCACATGGTTAGTGACAAAATTAGAAAGCCTTAACAATAGCACTTACCTCCCCAACATAACAGCCATGCATGGAAACCCAGTATAAGACGTTACCCTTCAACAAGAAAAAAAAATCCAGATGCAATAATCTTATAAACTTACATTCAATAAAATCTCCTAAAGCATCAAATTTCATGCGGAAAACTTGTTTAAACTTCCCACGCCAAGACATAGAAAGCAAAGCATTAACATATTGCAATAACGTACACTTCAAAACTACTTGGCCACTACAGATTAGCTTATCAATGTCACTTTCTTCCAACACCCAAACGCTACTACTCATCAATTTCTCCACGAAAAATTTCCAATTTACAGTAATATGCCCATTCGAACACCCAAATAAGCTTGCAGTACGATCAAGAGGGAAAAGATAGCCTTAATCTGCATCCCAACCTCAATACCTGCACCATCATCCACCTAGACTATCAAAAAAGAGATGTAAGACAAATTCAACCAAGGAAAGAAAAAACTACTCAAATTCCCACCAATATGGTTTCACTCGCAACTCATGACTAAACGACAGAAACCATAGGAGACAACACCGGGCCAAATTCAAGCGATCAAACCGGCACATTCCAGAAAATTCCTATTCTCCGTCATCCAACCGACGATAACCCCTATTTCATGCATCAGTGCACCGAAAATGGCGATCCAACCATGAATAGGACGAAGGAGAGACCAATTAAGAAAGCAGCGAGAGGTTGAGGAGGAGAACTCACAGGATTACGCGGCCGGCGGGGATTACGGTAGCCGACGGAGAGGAAGCGGCGAGGAGCGGAAGAGAGCGACATTTAAAAGCGATGTCTCGGATGATTCACTTTATTGAAGCGCGGGTATATCGCGGGATCTAAACCGTCCATTCCTGGATTGACGGATCGGATGATCCGACACTTCAGCCGTCGGACGTCTGCTTTGCAGCAGGGGCGAACCAACCCGAATAAATTTCAGGGGTGATGTGCCATCCGACATGTACGACGGTCAACGCGTCAAATAAACTTTGCATCTTCCGGTGAGAAAACGAAATGTTGACTTTGACCCAACATAGTAAAAAGGTCAAAAAGGTCGCCGCCAACTGTCCCGTGCTCGACTACTGATGACATGGGAAGCCCTTTAAACTTCTCATCCTAAATTGGTTTCCAAATTTTAATTTTGTGGCAATTATTTTTTCTGTGATCGATTTATGTCGCTCTATCTTATTGTGAATTCATTAATCAACGTGACATATGTGATCGTCGCTTTGAATGAGCTCTTGATATGCTTTAATTTTCACGGTTCGTGCAGCGCGTGCCTCGTGATTGTTGCCGCGTACCGATGCAGATGACTGTTGGTTTTACTGGTATGATGAACAGAGAACAGCTCCAACTGGTCAAGTCAATTCAGTGGATTTGACCTAAGAATGTGGAAATTGAAGTCGATCATTGTTAGATTCAACTCACAAATCAATATATGCAAAAGAATGAGGACGAGAGAAAGGCTTTCGAATCAATATATGCCCCACACGGTTTGGAGGAGATAATATTTGGTTTTTCAATAAATTATAAAATATATATATATATGATTTAAAATATTATATATTTAATTTTTTTTGGGAGAAAAATAGTATATCACTGATCAATCTAAACAAATGTGTTGGGTTGAATCAGTCAACTCTTTAAGATTTGTGCATGTCATATCTTCGGGTATGTTGTTAATCTGTATCATTTCAATTTTATCGAATGTAGACTTCGATATATCTATTATAAAATAATATTTATTAAAAATTAAAAATAATAAGAAAATAAAAGATGAGCACAACAAACTAACTCAAATCAATTGATCTATTGATTTAAATTTCCAAAGGAGTATAAGATTGAAACCTAAAATGAGGACAACAATTATTCAACTCATAACTATAAAAGGTTTTTTTTCTTCTTTAAAAATGACAATAAATGGTTGATTTATTCAAGAGTTAATGTCTATAAAACTGCTATTCAAGAGTTCTTTCTTAAGTGCATGTTTTAATCATCAGAAAAGAAACCTGTCAATTTATTCTAGATTTGGAAAATTTTTCCTACACAGTATCCATCATTCATTCATAAGCTATCAAAATCATGATTTTAATTATTAATCATATTTTTTGATTGATATAGAATGATATATACCACTTATATATTAACGCTATATCGATCGTCCTAATCTTCTCTGTATTATTTTAATTTTATTAAAATTTATGCTAATAATTTTAAAAATATTTATACTTTACAAAGGAAAAAAAAAGATGATACAACTCATTTCCATGTCTGAATACCAACCAAGGAGGTCATACTTGGCCCCCTCAAAAGATAAGAAAAAGCAGAGAAAACAAGCTCTGATGAGGCCCCACACATCTTTGACTGGAAAAGTTCAAAGCAATGCAATGTGTCCCTTAAAGTCTAGACTCTTTCCTTCCATGGACCAACTGCTTGATGGTCCAAGCCATCAATGCTCTCACTCTCATAACATGGGAGGGAGTGTTGTCCATGTGAATGCATGCATAGGGATGGCAATGCATCCTTTTCTTGGTTGCTTAACCCCAATTAGGCCACATATTAATCAAATTTTGGACTGAATATAAATAAAAAATAAATATTCGAGTTGAGTTTTGGATGAATAATTTAGTGCGTCCATTGATGCGATTTATTGCCTTAAGCTCGTATGAGCACTACCGAAATGTTCCTGTGTCATTCCTACCTGCGTTTTTACCCGCCTTGTGATTGGTGAAACCCGCGCTGGGGCCATGGAATCGTCGAATCATGAGGCAGGAAGGGGGGCAGAAAGCACACGTGCGATGCAGATCGACGTCACGTGATTACGGTGCGCCACGCAGACGCGCATTCACCGTCTATTGGCGGCGTTAGGTGGTTGCTGTTTGATGCGCCCCCCCGGCGCATTTAAGAATAGATGCCGCTTGACTTTGACCGGAGTCCAAGTCAATGTGTGAAGCCACCTCATACCGTTTTGTATGCGGTTGATGTAATCTACCGTGGGGATTGAGGATTAAATTGATCGGAGGAAGAATCGTCGGCTGGATTTTATTCTAAGCAGTGATCGCAAGATAATTAATTGTCGTGCTCCGTTGGTGATGATGGAGAGGAGAAAAGAAGTGTCTTTTGGATTAGGGAGGGATTGGTTGTCGTGATAGATGTGATTGCTTTTTCTTTACTGCTGTTGGTTGTGGTGTTTCTGCCTTTGAATCCTGGCACAGCCGACTCCTCTCTCTCTCCACCACATTCTTTAATGTTATTATTTAGACTGGAGTGGAGAAAACGCTGGGAACAAGGAAAGTCTCCTTTGAGCTCCGCGTCCCGATTGGGGGTCTCCGGAGAGTGGAGACTGGAGGTTCCGTGGTTGCTCTCGGTCTCGACTCTGCGTCCTTGCCATCGTGTTCTAGGTGAGTGATCAAAATGAGATCTTTCTAGTGTCTTTGATTGTTCTCGGACGACTTCTTTCTCGCTTGCTATCTGTTCATTTCTTGGTGATTTTTGGTGGGTAGGTGGATGATCTGTGGATTGATTTCGCCCAGCGCATGTGTTGGAAAGATTTGGTTTTTCTTTAATTTGGTTTCCATGGATCTTGCTGAATTTTGATGGGTGGGAGTTGTTGGGTGTGTTTGGTTCTGAGTTTTATCATGAAACTTGGGAAAAAAGAGATCTTGAATCCTTTTCGCCCTTTCTATTTATCTAACGTTTCCAAATAGTGGCTCTTCATATAGGAAGGCCTGCTACTTCTTGATGGTTTTTATGATGTCTTTTAGGGACTAATAGAACGAGTCTTTGCACATGTGATGGTTTCCTAGAAATAATCTGTGGTTGCTTTTGGGGGTTATAATTATCTATATATCACGTTTGCTTATTGATGATTCTTCTGGTGAAATTTATGGGTGGACTTATAAATTGCTTGGCTGGTTTGTTCCTTCTACCTCATATATTAGATTTAGATTTATGTTTGGATCCAACTGGGGTGTTATCAGTAAAAGTAATTCATCAGAATTTCCTATCTAGTTTTAGCTTGGTAGTTTCTGTCTTCTAAAAGGGAAAAAACACTAAAATTATTGCATTTTATTGAATGTTTGGTGCTTATGATACAGAGGAATTATATTATTAGGACTGATGTTGGCTTCCTTAGCTTCCAGTGGTGTGATTTAGAAGGTAAATTACTTGTTCCAGTATAAATCCTGCATTTTGTAGGACGTTCAGAATATGAACTTGGTTCCATGAGATGAGATTTGTGGGAGTAGAGTAGATTTTAATTGTCCGATCATACTACTATAGTACTATGACCGTTGTCCCTGTAATTCTTTTTCATAAGTTATTTGTCAGAAACTGCATATTTGTTGCAGGTCTGGGTTTTGTAGATCGTGAATGAAAATAAAGTACGAAAATGAGCATTTTGATTTAAAAAACAAAGTAATTTGTTGTATTTGCACATGCATTAGCTGAGCTAGCGAAGAAGATTTTCTTTGTTTGGCATTATGAAAAGTAGCGTTCCACGAATCGCTTTCTTGCTCTAGATTTATCTTCTACAAGCTGGTGGACAATTGGTTAAGTCACCATTAATGAATCGTGATGTTACCAGTTGATAATTATTCTTGAATCTTGAGAACTATGCTCACATGATATGAAATCTACCTTTGAATTGGTACAAGTCTGGGACTTTCAGTTCTTGTAGAAATCTGTTCCTTTTATCTAATGCATTTCTCATTTAGGTGCAGCTGAACAGTGGAATATATAATGGGCGACTGACGTTGTATCTGATCGTGTTTCTTGTACTTGGTTAGAGAAGGAGCTTGGAGGAATTTGCATGTTTACAGCCATGAAGTGCAGACCATCTGTTATTCTTCTTCACATTCTCTTTTGGTTTTCGCTCCATGACATATGCTATAGTACTCCCAGTGACATTGAATGTTTAAGACTCGTAAAGCTATCACTAAAGGACCCTGAAAATAACGTATTCTACTCATGGAACTTTGACAACACATCAGAAGGGTCCATATGCAAGTTTAACGGTGTCGAGTGCTGGCATCCTGATGAGAACAAAGTCCTTAACCTGCGGCTTTCCAACATGGGACTTCAAGGCCAATTCCCTTCAGGACTTGAGAATTGTACAAGCTTGACTGGGTTGGATCTCTCAAGCAACAACCTCTCTGGAACTATTCCTGTGGATATTGCAAAAAAAATACCTTATGTCACGTCACTTGATCTTTCATTCAATGATTTCTCAGGCCAAATTCCAGTGAATCTCTCTGACTGCACTTATCTTAATTCACTTAAGCTTCAGCATAATAATTTGACCGGACAGATTCCCGGGCAACTGAGCATCCTTTCACGACTAACAGAGTTTGATGTTTCTGACAACCACTTATCCGGCCCAATTCCTGCACTCCAGGCTAAGCTTACGCAGTCAAACTTTGCAAACAACCCTGGTCTTTGTGGGGCGCCTTTGGGTGCTTGTGCAGGGACTTCAAAGAAGATTAATGCTGGTGTAATCATAGGTTCAGCTATTGGTGGTGTTGTGATAACCATCATCATTGTTGGAGTTGTTTTATACTTCTGTATGCGTAGAATGCCCATCAAGAAGAAAGAAAAAATTGACATAGAAGAAAACAAGTGGGCAAAATCTATAAAAGGAGCAAAAGGCACCAAGGCAAGTTGAGTTTACTCTTCAATTAGTTAATGAGTTGAAATTTCTTTATTATGATGATTGTTCTTTCTTTATCTTTTCCCCCTTATTCTGTATTCGTGCTCAACCTATGTGAAGTTTAAAGGACAAACTTGTTATTTGTAGGTCTCTATGTTCGAGAAGTCCGTGTCAAAAATGAAATTGAGTGATCTCATGAAAGCAACCGATGATTTCAGTAAGGAAAACATTATCGGTACCGGTAGGACAGGGATGATGTACAAGGCAACACTTCCAGATGGCACTTCTCTTGCTATCAAGAGGTTGCAGGACTCACAGCAATCCGAAAACCAGTTTGTATCTGAGATGGCAACGCTGGGAAATGTGAGGCACCAAAACTTGGTTTCCCTGTTGGGTTATTGTGTTGCCAAGAAGGAGAGGCTCTTGGTGTACAAGTACATGCCCAAGGGGACACTCTATGATCAGCTACATGGCTCAGGTGCACAAGGGAAGAGTATGGAATGGCCGACAAGGCTCAAAATCAGCATCGGAGCAGCAAAGGGATTGGCATGGCTTCACCACAGCTGCAATCCACGCATTCTTCATCGGAATATTAGCTCCAAGTGCATCCTACTCGATGAAGATTACGAGCCTAAGATATCAGATTTTGGACTTGCAAGGCTGATGAATCCCATCGATACACATCTTAGCACTTTCGTGAATGGTGAGTTTGGTGACCTGGGTTATGTGGCCCCCGAGTATGCTCGCACACTGGTCGCAACACCAAAGGGTGATGTTTACAGTTTCGGAGTAGTTCTTCTTGAATTGGTCACTGGTGAAAAGCCGACTCAAGTGTCTAAAGCTTCGGAAAACTTTAGAGGCAGTTTGGTGGACTGGATAACCTTCCTTTCGAATAACTCTCTTCTTCAAGATGCAATCGATAAGTCAGTAATCGGAAAGGACTATGATAGTGAACTACTCCAGTTCATGAAGGTTGCCTGTGCTTGTGCTTTATCTGGTCCTAAGGAGAGACCTACCATGTTTGAAGTGTACCAGCTTCTAAGAGCTATCGGGGAGAAATACCATTTCACCGCCGATGATGACATCTTTCTGCCACCACTCAGCAGTGATGCTGATAATCTGGATGAGCTTATCGTGGCAAAGTAACCAAGAAGTTAGGTGGATGGTGGAGATGGGAGTCTGTAGCAGTAGTACATCTGAAGGAAGTAAAACAACAGGATGATCATCACTCGTTTTACTTCAGATCTCTCGCAATATATTTCTTGTACATCAAGTTGCTCAAGTATCGTAGATGAGTTCTTACTTTGTCGCCCTTATCCTTTCGTATACATTATATTGGATAGTGGTTTGGTTTGCTATTTTCCCTTCATGCTGAATGGTTACTGCATCATCAATGAGTTCAAAATTCCTGCAGAAACTCACTGTGAGGTTTCCGCTGCTTTCGATATTTGGATCGTGTTGATCTTTAAGGTTTGCCATGAAGTTGTAGAACCCGACCTACTCAATGCCGCCCACCCGATTGCTCACCATTTCTTCATCAAGGAATGTACAGATGTTGCACAGTTCACTGGGAAGACATCATCAAGTGGCACACGAAAAGCTTCTGAGATAAAAATGGGTTCTTGCCTTTCAAACCACTAAGAGTGGAACTCCATGCCATGCTTCAGTTAGACATAACTTGATCATCATCATGTAATGAAGCGTTGAAGCGATTCCCTTCTTCAACACCTTCCCCGTCATTTCATCGAGCACCATTGCGCTCGTCGCAATCGAAAAGCACGCCAACTGTTTGTTCTCGGCCACTCGCTCTTTGCACTCCTGTATAATCATGACACTTTGCACGCTCGGTCGAAACAACAACATAGCTTCCATCATGGTTAGCATCCAGGTTTCAGGACGCTCTTCGATGTCCGGACTACAAGTCACAGCTTGAATCTGAGCTCCATTGCGCAGCTTTAGAGAGAGAAGCGAAAAAGACGACTATCGACTAGATGGAGTGCAAAGAGCACCCTAGTAGAAGATTAGCCTTGGATCAATGACAGAGTTACCTCCATTGCGATCTGGATAGGTAAGATTCAAGTTATGAGAATAACCAACCTTCCTAAACCCTTTTTAAGGTAAGAAATTATCGATTGGAACCTCACTTCTCCAAATCGAGACCATATGTGTAGCACATGTTCAAGTAACCAAGTGTCTCTTATAGTTTGTTTATCTATTCATTGGTTTATTGGATATCAAGTGTTTATGAAACAAACATCATGCGTCTGAACTTGGAACTCTGGGCAGGAAACAGAGTCAATAGATTTCAACTCTAACATATTGCTTAGAAAAACCACAGCTGCTACACCTTTCAGTTTCTGTGAGAATCTTCTTTTCTTTTTTACTTGTTCATGAAATGTGAAAATAATTTATGAATGAGCAAAGCAAAAGATGAACTTTGGAATGATCCTTGTTTAAATTTGCGTTTAAATCTGCGTTGGAAAGATCACATCACAATCTGCGTTTAAATCTCAATATGAATTCATGAACAAAAGAGGAAGAGAGAGTGCAACGAAAAAAAGTCCATTTAACTCTCATTCATCAATGTCAACTAAGGTGGAGAACAAGATAATTTTATGATAGATTACATCTATAGGAGCTAATCACAACAATTTGTGATAAAACATGGAATAACTGATACATGTTTGTTCTGCACTAATTCAAAATTTTTGTAGAAACTAGTAAAAGCAAACAAAACGCCGCGAAGCATCTGCAGATGCGAGTTCTATTCCTAGGGCTTTTTGCCATCTCGAATTAAAATGGAAGGGAGTAACCGCGTAGGTACTTCGAGTCCACCCCCGACTCTCTAACCAAAGCAACTCGCCCAGTTCGTGCCACCTGCAGAGATTTGAGACATTTTTCATGTCAAGATGCTTGTGTATAGAATGATTAGGTGTTATTGTTAAGAAACTATGGAAGTGGAGCACCAAATAGGTTCTTAATAGTATCCAAAGGCACCATCAGAGTGTGAAAGATGATTATATAGAAATCCAGATGGCTCGAGGACTTGAAACACCACAAGATTATTAACAGAAACTCTAGATTCCTCTTAATATCAAAGATTTAGGCAATTTAAGAAAAGTGAGAAACCTCACTATTGATGGTGCAACATACAGTACTTCTCCTGAGGCTAATTGTATAATACAAGAAAAGGTGATCAAGGCTGTAGAGAAGATCTACAATAGAAGGAAGAATATACAGGTGTGGGTTACACCAAAAGCTAGGGGAAATCCCAACATTTAGTTGGATGCATTCAGACAGAAGAAAAGGAGTAAACTAGGCATGAAAGAAGACCGCAATAGATGAATCTAGAACATGTTGGATTGGCCATGAGTCAGTGACTTAGGCATGTGACTTCCAGGCCTTGCTACTAGTGATTTCTTTAGTGCTGTAAGGACATTGGCCAACTGTGTCATGAAGAGAGAGAGAGAGAGAGAGAGAGAGAGACTGTCAAGCTAGCCACTACTGAGATATTTGGAATCCTATGGATCATCACCTGAACACTGTCACTTTGCTATTTGTCCAGGGCAGTTCCGTAGGAAGACCAAGGTCTTGAGACCAACACAATGTTACACTGGGAACATTGTGCTCAATCTACATCAAGCTAACAGATGCTATAAAGCCTGGCATTACATGCTGAGCAGATTTATCTTGCAATCTGTTTGCTGGACATTACTAACATTAGCCCCAATACTTGTCCTAATCGATGTGCATTAATTTGTTCAGTTGATCCAAAGCATCATGACTTAGACTTTGTTCACTACTAATTTTTCACTTGTAGGTCATACAACATCAAGCAGCTGACAAAAAAAATAAGACAGCAAGTATTTGTCAAGGAAAAAACATCTGGAAACATCAAAGTTGCCATGACAAGCTTCCCTGCAATGTTTGTGAAAGTATTATCTCTGTGCTTTATATAAGGTGATAGTGAAATGTTCATAAGACTAAATAAGTCAGGTTAAAGGCTCCAAACCAAGATAGCAGAAACTCTTGATCCTACGATAATGATTAGAAACAAACCTCACAGATGCCATATGGCTCCAATAACCTTTGCAGTGCAACCATCTTGTCCAAATCTCCCGTAAGCTGAATGCAGATATTGTCAGATCAATTTGCAGAACACTCAGCATAATATAAGCAAACAAAGGAAAAAAGCATTGGCGTCCACAAGAAATAAACTCCAAGAGTTGGACAACCTTGTTAAGAGTACAGGGAAACCATTTCAAATTCCACAACATGGTATCCATTTTGAAACTAGTAAAATGACATGGTAAAAGTAAATAGCAGAATTCTGGGACAAATGAAGACTGACATTGTGATCAATGTGCTGAATGACAAACTTTCTGTTCCTTATTTCAGAAGGTTCTTTAATAGTTAGGAGTTTCCAATAGCTTGAATAAACAAGATTTCAGAAGCACTATACAGATAAAAGTTTCATAAAAAAGCTCCTGCATAACATGGATAACCCTATGTGATTGAAACATATGTGACCTTTTAATAGCATTTAGATAGAAGAGTTGACAGTCGACTTCCATTATCCATAGAGAGATCCCAAGACAAATCACTTCTCCTTTAACCTTGTTAGTTGTTCCACATTTTAGCTAGAAATACCTTTATCAGTAACTCTGCACTAATTCTTTCTGCATATTTTCCCACAAGAGATAACATTTATTTTCTTAGAACAAAGGTATGAGAACTTTTTCTTTTTCTTTTTTTGAAGTAGGGTAAAAAGTTGAGATTTGAGATTGATTTATCAAGGACAAAAGAACATTAATCAGCTAAACAAGAAATGAATTCATGAACATGAAGGAATGTGAAACCATCAATAGGAAAACAAATTAAAACAATCAATTGATATTTAAATTAAACATATTAATAATAAGTTTGCAGCTGAGTGGTAACTACAAGTTGGAGGATATGCACCACACTTGAAATAAATTACTGCATGGGTTCTCTTGCAGACCACATCATACTGTAGTTTCAAGTGAAACCGGTCCATTTTCTCATCATGCAGTATGGAGGATAAGCACCTCACCTAAAGAAAATCACTGTACAGTATCTCTTACAGACTGTATCATTCAGCAATATGCATGAAGCTGAACCACTTTATCACAAAGTTCACAACAATCTTTCTGTCTGGATGTTTGAAGAAGTTGTTGTACATGCATTATAACACTGTTTTGTACGAGCATTACATAATTAAGGGCCAAGAAAGCGAGTAGGGACCTATAGATGATATGAACATGTACTATAGAGTATAGATATTGTGTGAAATTAGTGGTACAAGGAGAGAGAAAAAGTCCTAAAAGGAATTTTCTGAAAACTATAAATAAAGATTTAAATATTCTTAACTTAACTAAAAATATGATTTTCTATGCAGTTCAATGGCGGCAAAAGATCCAAGTAGTTGACCCACATAGTTTGAGTCCTTTGGGACACTATGGCTTTGTTCTTATTATTGTTGTTATAATTATTATCGAAAGTAAGCGAGGAGGTTGATGCTGATCCATTTGACTATAGCTGAAAACCAGGCTGATCCATAGCTTGATGAAACAGATTTATCAAATTTATCAAAGTTTATTTCTGAACAAATCAAGGAAGACTGATAGGACAATGCGGCTTGATCAGAGGATAAAAATACTATATCAAAGAATCAAATGTTAGGATATGGTCAGGGGCCACAGGGCACAAGTCAGTACTATATACTCTATAGGTCATGCAACAGAAAGTCAGTCTTGGTCATCCTTGTAGTGTGTTAAGGCCAAGAGCAGCTCATTACAATCAGATGAATCATTAGTAACCGTTGATGAGCAAGAGTTTGAGAAGGATGACAAGATTTTTCTCCCTCTAATGCCAAACTCCATGAACAATGAAAACAATACGGACAATAATGATGATGATGAACATAAATCATATGTCCTTGCAGCACAGAGAGATGGACAATGGACAAAGGAGTAAGAATTTACACTAAGACAGATCATGAAGCTAGATCCACCATAAAAACTTACGAGGGCAAAGTCACAGACAAAGAGAAGCACTCGAGTTCATGTCAAGACAGAAGTCCCTCCAAATCATGTCTTCCTGCCAATATGAATTTCCTAGACATGATATGAACAATTGGTTTCAGTTTGCTGAATTTGAGGTTCATAGGGCTCACAAAATGTATGTTGTAGCAGTTCTACAGGCCATCAGTTAATGGTCATAATACACAAAACTAGTTCCGTATTAGCAACCAAACAGCTTTACTTGCTTCAACATACTGACATAGTGGTAACATCAGAACCAAAATTAACGATAAGATGCCATGACTATTACTAGTTTAATTGATGGTGGCACACAATCTATCAATATCAAATGTTGTGAGAGCAGTACCATTCATTGGTTCTACAAAATTATAATACTGATTTTCAACCATGTGACTTTGTGGACCTAGACCCACCTCCCAAGGCAGTATAGCATTTGTTTTGGTGGTAGTAGGGATGACTAATAATAAGGTATGGCTTATATCACATATAACTCATGCATTTAAAGGTTTTCAACTTATATATTATGTATGGGTAAAAATAGGTAAAATAATTATTATAATAATCATAATAGGTCTTAAACACATATCTTGAGTTATTATTGAGATCAACATACATTAAAACAGGGCTTGGAGGGGGATGCATTTAGAACCACCAGTCCAATGTTGACATCTAGTGACCCATATCAACACTCTGTATGGGTCAGTAGACTCAGTCGTCAGTACCATTACCATATTGGACCCTACCCCAGACCAGTAACAAAACTGGATGAGATTTGTAACCAAGCTGCAAACATCCTGATTTCATGGTATAATAAACCAAAACAAAGTTCAGGAAACTATTAGTTATTTATAAAGGTCAAGCAAATATGATTTTGAAACTACTAATAAAACTGAGCAAAAAGTGCATTACACATGAAACCTACTAGGTCACCTACAATAACTCAAAAAATCAAGAGAGTAGTGAATCGAGCTTCAAAACAACCGCTGATTGGGACTCGTTGAGATGATATCAGTGTTTTGCACAAGAATACCATCATAAACAGAGACATGAAGGATTCAAATTGATAGTCTACCACCAAGTTGAGAGTGGTATATTTTTATTGAATCTTCTCAAAGTTGACATATACAAGAATCATCTTACCCCTTAAAATGTATCACATCTTAATAAGAATAAGCAATTAATATTAAAAGTCATCATCAGAATTGGACAATTCTGTCAACCTACAGAAATGTATCTGAAACCTTACCTGAAGTGTAACTGTATGATCAGAAACATCTACAGCTTTGGCTCTGAAAATGTCAGCTATATCTAGGATGTCCCTCCTAGCAGTAGTATTTACAGCAACCTTTATAAGCATAAGTTCTCTTTCAGCAAAAGGCAAATGAGTTATATCTTGAACCTGAGAAATCCGTATGACTTGCTTTTAGATATGTAATTGCCTATTGGTCCAAACATATCAATTATATGAATATGTTTATGCAATATACCTCATGAACATCAATAAGCTTGTAAAGCTGCTGTACTAACTTGCCAATAGATCCATCAGTTCCAGGAACAACAGTAGTGATACGAGAAATGCCTTCCTTTTCAGCTGGACCAACAGCAAGACTCTGTGGAACCAAGGAACTATTAAGAAAATGAACCAACTTCTTTTACTGACAAAAAAAATGAAGATTTGAACAGAAGAAACCTGAATATTATAGCCTCTGCGAGCAAACACCCCAGTTACCAAGTTAAGAACACCAGGAAAATCATTTACAAGGATGGATAAAGTATGTGAACAGAGACCGCTTGGCTGGCTCAAGACAAATCATTAATAGTTAGAATCTGCAAACTGCAATTGAAACAACTAGAGACCAAGATTCTACAAATAACCATCCCAAAATAACCATAAGAATGATGCTAGTCAGTTACCATGATCAAGCATCAAAATCACACATATCCAAGAGTGAAAATTGACAAGAAAAAAGGGCAACACTGGAATAAATAAGGGAAGCAATTTATAATGATAATCCTGTGGAGAATATCAACAAAAAAAGGGTGTTTCGCTTTTATAAGGAGTTGACAAGCCACCAACAAAACTCTTATTGTTGCTATCATGATTAATCAGACTAATTGTTAGAATGCAAAATTTTGAGTGGTTTCCAGAAACCTAGAGATCCACAAAAATAGACATAATAAAGCAAACTGATATACATGCAATATAACTTCTCCAAGGTGGTCCAGCTACTGAATTTCTTTTTATGAGAAATAAGTAAAAATATTTGCAAAATTCTGATAAATTAATGAACTAATTTATCAATAGTTCTAATTCTCAGTCACCTTTTCCACTGAATCAATGGAATTTCAACCTTCTAAATAACAAAAAAGAAAAAAATCTAAATAAAAATTTGGTGAATTATGATACAACACCATAATAATCAGATCATGACAAAGTACAAACTAAGGAGTGTTAAGCCACATGCCAACAATGTGCCTGCCCGAGTTGGTTCCACAACCCACTTGCCATGCGAGACACCGTGCAGCTGCATCCTGGCCTAATATCAGCGAACACACCCACTTGATAACTGGCAGGAACATAGGCACACAATACAACGTGAAGGTATCTTGCCCAAAAGATGTGTCATGCAACATCGTGGGCATTGGAATACTAGTGAGAAAAAGATTGTGAACTCTCCTACCTCAAAATAGATGCAGCAGTAGCCACATGAAAGCAGCCTGTGCCAGCATATAAAACTTCAAGTATGCCAGATGCTAATGATAAAATTTATGTGATTCTATAATTAATCATTTGTGATCAAAATCATGAAATCCATTAACCTGTATCCAATGACACAATTATGCATACATCTCTATTATTTCTTCTTATTCATAAGTTTCCTAGAAGATTAACATAAGTCCATGCTGTAATGATTAGGAGAAAAGATGAGACACTCACATCTTCATCATCGAGGATGCCCCAATGTGCATCGAGAACTTGATTTACCAAAAAACCTTCATATGGTTCCACTGGATAAACGTCTCCCTACACAAAATCCAAAACAATAGAAAAAATAATAAATAAATGAGAAGCAAGCAATTTAGCCCAGAAAATGAATATACATAGAAAAAGATAGAAATTTGATTGTGATTTGATGTCATATTTGTACAAATATGTAACGTGTGTCTCCAATTGCACAGATCATATATCAAGAGATGGAGCAATATCCTTGTTGAAACATACTTTTCTAGCAATTTTAATTGCAACTGTTGTTAGATGCCGAGGTAATAAACCCACAAAGCACACAATTTTTGTGAGTAAAGCAAAACATTTAAATCATTAGCAAAGATTATAGTTGATGCTTTGTCAATTTAAAAAAAATGAAGATAACTGTTGGAGGATGTCATTAGCAATACTCTATATTAGGAAGCTACATATCAGCTAGGTTTAGGGCTTATACATAGTAATATACATTTTTACGCCTATGCATAATCGCATATATGTGCACATGCATGCACATATGAGGAACCTTGCTAGAAATTGGACTATTGGAGACACATTTCAATACATAGAAAAAGAAGAATAATAAAAGAAATTTTCAATTTTGTTCCTTTCTTCTTTTGTAATTTGAAATTTTTGCAATCTTAATAAGTTATAATATCCAAGATTTCTAAAACTAGTCCAACCAAAAATCAGTAGCAGGCCATATAGCTTGTAACTAGTCAATGTTTAATTGTTTTATTTTCTTTAACGAAATTGGATTGCATAGATTAGTATATCATTTGGTATACCAGTACTTTGATGATCCAACGAACTATCAGAATAGGTATTTGACCAAGATTTTAAACTTGATGATATCTACATGTAAAAGAGACAATTTCTAGATCACAAAGTTTGTGTCAAGATGTACACTCTTGGCATGTCATGAATAAAAATCAACAGTTAGAGATTTTAAGTCCATGTTTATGGACCTCTAGAACTAGCATTGGATCCAGCAAATTTTAGTAGACAGTCAACTTATGATATCTTCAGAAAATGTATAAACACTTTTCTATAAGCCAAATGGTAATTCTAAAGGGACTCATGAAGCATAAAAACTCAAATATGCAAATAATAAGTCAATGGCATTTGTTCTTCTAGTTTCATCAAGGTTCACTTCCCTATCCTCCTCTAGAACTTTTCCATTGAGAAAACTAGTATTATTTAGAGGAGGATATACATCAGGAGTCTTGTCTTCTATTCTACCCCATAGTTCGTCACATGCTAATGGAAACTATTTTGATGATGACACCATTGCTCAAATGGTGGTAGATAGATCCGCTTGTAAATTTGCTTTTGATCATGGTAGTCATGTAGTAGTATGTGACACACAGCTTGCTGTCAGCAGCATGGAGAAAATGGCAAAAAAATTGACAGAAAAATAGAGTAAAACAAAAAGAAGTCTTTAACTCCAGCTTAAGATGTAGGCATGGTAGTAATGTAAGATATAGAGTCATCAAGCTAGTAATGTAACATGCTGTGATGGCAATTTGCATGATGGTCCACACATCCGGAATGCAATTCTTGAACTTCACACCAACTACCCATTTCATTAACACATAAGTCCCACAAATGAGAAAGCAATCAACAATACTGAAAAGTGGTCATTATGCATTAAACTTTGGTCATACACATCATTGTATCTGGCTGAAAGTGTACACTCCAATTCTGTATCCACTTCCCTTTAGATTGGACTATAAAATACTAGTCAATGTCTATCCCATGATATTCAAATAAATTATCTGGCCACTGTAAACCCTATCTAAAATTTCAAAAAGTTGTCTTTTATGTATAGACTCAAAATCTGTGGACCAGTTTTTCCCATTTATTTGATCTCTTTAGCTTAATTTATTTACAAGTGATTAAAAGAGTTCCAGTGTCATGAATGAATTTCCAAAAATATATCATTCCCTATGGAATGGAGGCTTCTTGTTTGTCAGGTTCATTATTTCCAAATAGTCAATCGTGATAGAGTTCAGATGAAAAAATGATAAAAACCAAGGAATTTGCCTTCTATAATCTATTTTTGATTAAAAAGTGAAAAAATCACAGTCACGTACTCCAGAAGATTGCTCCAAGTTGCCATTAAATCTTGTATTTGTTGTGGACGTAAACAGAGGATTTGAAGGAATTGTGCCTTCAAGGTCTGGATATGAAGCAGCAGAGAACCTCCAGAAAGGAGCTGTTTGTCCCATCTTTTCACGCCTCAATGCAATCTGCAGCATAAAATATTCAGAATCCAATATTGGAGAGTATTTGTTGCTGCACAATTGAAAGAGGAGATTGATGGACAAATATATGTATATATGTAGAGAGAGAGGTCCATTCATCCAGTCCATATAGTGATGACCTTGCCAGTTCTAGCAATTTCTTTGATTCCAAACTTGCTCAGATTTCTCTGAACTGCAACCATTTTCCCAGGATCTCCTGTTACCTGCATACTTGTAAATTAATCACAGATAAGACTTTAAGTAATTATAGAAGTCCCATAAAGACAGCAATATTATATGCAGTCAAATAAAAATAAGGTTAAAAATTCTTGACCTCAATGGTTAGTGAATGTTCTGAAATGTCAACTACTTTTGCTCGGAATACATCAACCAGACCCATAACCTGCAGATTGAAGGTGACAAATATAAGAAACTAAACAATAAACTATACAGTTTGGTACCAATTAAAACTGATTTCACAAACTCCAGATGGCAATTGATATCCTCATTGAACTTGTAACTAGATTAAAAAAAAGCACCAAAATGATCACATTGGTAAAGTAACTTCTAGGCTCCAACACTTTATAGAATCAAGTTAGGTTGATTCCTCAGCCAAAGTAATGCAATAATGATCCAAAATTTAAAGCAAACAAAAAGATATATATATATATATATATATATATATATACATAAGGTACAAATTCTTGCAATCTGAAGATAGTGGTTGGATTGCTTTTACCAAGACCCTCTCCCTCCACCCATTCCTTTCTGAATATGCTATGCACCTTATAGGTCATGTCATCTTACAATATATGCCACAGTTAAGCCTATAAGTTTCTTAGCAGAAGAATTTCTATTAAAGGTGAACAAAAGTTAATAGTGGAATACCTCTGGGCGTTTATCTGGATCCACATTGAGTTTTATAAGCATCAATTCTCGTTCAACTTGTGGCTCTCGTGATAGATCTTCAACCTAGCAATTGAATGAAGTCAAATACCAACACAAACAAAGATAATGACAGGTAAAAAGGGGACCCCTTGACAGATGTTCACCCTAGTAATTACAAGAAGTCATATATCAAAACATTTTTCCCTTTTTGGATAAATAACTGAGAGGATGAACAAATACATTATAGCTCAGAACACTTTCCGCCTTCAGTTAGTAATGCACCGAATATGAAATAATATCATTGGCTTGTTCAAATAATCTACCCCAACAACAGATCTGGCAGCATACAAATAAAACCAAATTTGAAAAAGAAAGTATTGGTCCATGAGTTGTACATGGTAAATATCAAAAATATCTGACAAGAAACTTATTTGAACAAAATGAAATCAAGCATTATAACTGATCCTACAGAAACTTACCTTCAAAACATTTACAAGCTTATTAAGCTGCTCCATGACCTGTTGCAATACTTTATTGGTCCCAGAGACAACTATCGTGAACAATGCTTTGTCCTTATTCAAACCAACTGCAAGGGACTCAATATTGTATCCTCTTCTAGCAAATACCCCAGCAATGCGATTTATCATTCCACTTTCATCTCCAACGAACACAGAGATAGTGTGTCGTCTCACCCTATACTCATACAAGATGGCATTTTATCAATAGTTTCAACCCCTTCTACAAATAAGTGGAAAGTCAGAACAACTCATTTACAGAATTAGAACGGCAAAGTTGCTCTAATACATCAATCTTAAAAAATAATGCTACAAGAGTATCAAATCAGACACGCAAGACGCTAACATCCTCTTTGTAAAAATGCCTGAACATTTAGACCAAACCAACTAAAATCCACACTAGTACAATAAAATCCATTCTCAAGTGCAAGAATTCTAAAAAATATAGTGATCAGACACGCTGTAACATGTGTGACAAGGCCAATAGGCCCGATGGGGAAGAAAGGCAACATCAATTTCTCCGCTGATCATCAAGACTTCAAAAAATAAGTGCAAGCATCATGTAAAGACTATAAATCACCTAGAATGCTTGGAAAATGCAAAAAAAAAAAGACAATAATGACAAAAACCGGACAAAACTTAGGAAAGGTGACAACTTTGAATATCCGCATAAACACTAACACACTAACAGCAGTAAACGCAACAAAGGAGGGCCTTTTACTTATTCCTAGGCTTAGTAGCCGGCGAATCGGTCACGGAAGCCACAGCATCACCGCTGTGTTTATCGGCGCCGCACGCGCGGATCTCCAGAGCCCGGTGCTTCTGCCTCGTCGATCCGAGCGCTAACCTGGAGAGATCCGCGGTCCTCGACAGCCCCAGGCCCAAGCCTATCCCGCGGTGGGTCCGAGCGAAGGGTTTCGTCGCCATCGAAGCGGGGGGGTGAGCGGGAGCGGCCGCCATGGCAAAGCCGAGCGAGCGAGGGTGAGGCGACGGTGGAGCTCGGAAGCGGAGACCAGAGACAGGCGGTATAGGGTTTTATTGGATTACGCATTCACCATATTACTCACTTTCCTTAACTAAATGACCGGTAATGGACACAGCGTAGGACTAGATTGTCATGGGCAATTTGGTCATTTTATCGCTGTCGAAATTTTGTGTGGACAAGAAAGAGATATCAGGGGTCACGTGCGGTGGAAATCGAAGGTAAGCAGAAATCTGCCTTTTTGGAATCTTAAAGCATGATTGATGACAGTTAAGGCAGTTGGAATCTGACCTATCCAGGGTGGAATTTGGTGTGCTCCACTGAATCATTTAGGATATGCAATTTTAGCAACCAGAAGCATCTTTCTTGCATGTAATTTATAATTTATTTTATATTTCAATCCACAAAAAAAATCATCTAGCCAAGAAAAACCTAATAGAGAATGAGATGGATGATAATGGTTACATTAGAAAAAAATTATTTAACCTATGTTAATATAAATCATGGATTATGTCTCATCTATTAGCTTATAGCAATTAGTCAGCTTCAAAGGATAATTACTATTAATTTTATTAATTATTGATTTAAAAATACTAAAATTTGTATTAATAATAGAAGATCCATCTAATTCTTATACGGATATTCAAGTCTTCTGACTTGATGTGCAGCTAATCCCATCCGTAAATAATTATTTGTTATTCGAACATCACTACACCAATTACTATATTAGGTTTGATGTCATGTGCCATAACATGGTTAGATAAGATAATTGACTCATTAACTTAATTTATTGGGTCAGATCTATTGGTTAAAATACTTAAGCTTAGGTCAATGATAGTAGACTCATCTATCCCTTGCTGTAATATCCACTTCCTGTAAGAAAAATGTTATAATAGTGAGGAACACATAGTCCTCTTGTTCCTATCCTTTTATCTGTTGCTGACATTGCAGAGAATCTACCAAAATGGTGTGGAAATTTTACTGCATCAAAGGCAGCAGAGATATCAAACACTTGTTCAAGTATTGCTCCATCAACATTACTGCTGACACCTTCATATCATACTGAGGTAATGCTACTATCGACTCCGTGAGATCTTTTGTTCTTCATGTCAGTGACATTTTCGCTGTAAGATGCCGACGTTTAAAGAGCTATTCACCTGAAGATTACAAATTTGATCCTTCCTAACTCCTGTAGTACGACTCAAAACGGCCTTATTAATCTCGAAAGTTCGATGAACTCATCGATAAGGTGGCTGGTCAAAGAGCTACTGATCTTCCAGAACAAGAACAGGAAGATTCAGATATCAAAACATGTTTTTAGAGCCACAACAGGTTGAGCTGGTAATCAGTGTCACAGTTATCCATCAAAGCTTTGTTGGTTTTATGGCGTTTTGGCTACCTAAATGTCAAACAGGAGGAAAGTTTGAGTTAACAAGATATAAACTTATCTGGAGATGACCAGAGAATTGCAGATGTGATTATTGCTGATACATGGCAGTATTTACTTGGAGGAATCAGTAGTTCTTTAGTGACTCCCATATAAGTTATCTCCAAGGATTTATATCTCTGTCTGACACTAATCTCAGTAATCTTTGGATCTATAAATACTAATCTGTACTGACTGAGACAATCGAAAATTGATTGCTCAAGCTCTTCAGAAATTGTTACACCAATTTCTCTTTCCAACAAAAACATCAGTTACCAACATGTGGCAAAGAATCTCTCATCCAAAGAAGAAAAATATCTGAAGATGATCCAAATTACTTAGATAAAAACAGCAACAAATGGTCCAATGAGGTGCTACAATGGAAGAAGAAAGAAGAAAAATCTACATGGTGGTGGGCCTTGACCTTGTCATCTACTGAGGAAGTCATCACCAATGGATCGTGAAGGAACCTTATCCTCATCCTCCTCCCAGTACTGTTAAATGGCTGTGTCTTCTCTCCCTCACCAAGCATAGCAAGCAAACCACCTCCCAATTAAGATGCAGGCAGCAGCAGCTGTGTGTTTCGCTGGTTCATTGCCCCTCAGGAGCACCAAGGCAATCGCGCCCAGGTCATCCAAGCCACGCAGGACCTTCCACAAGTCCAGGGTGGTCGCCGCCACCGCACCAGAGTCCTCGACCATCGATTACAGCTCCTCCACCTCGTGAGTCTCTCTCTCTCCTCGCTTACAAACTCCGTTTTCTTCATCAAGAATTATATAGCTTCGAGCGGTGCTTCCATGCAGTGTGTTTCCGGTGGAGGCTTGTGATGTAGTTGGTGGAGAGGCGTGCAACGCGAAGATGTATCCTGAAGTGAAACTCGCCGCGGCGGCAGCGAGCAGCGCCGACTCCAGGGCGGCTTCGGAGGAGGCCGTCGACAGAGACTACCTCGAGTACAACGATCCCAAAACGTACCATCTTCCGTGCTTTGCCGACCATTAAGATTTTGTTCTTCTGCTGAAACATGCTGATACTAAATGGATTGTGCATGCGCGCAGTGTGTTCCCTGGAGAGGCATGTGATGATCTCGGAGGAGAGTTCTGCGAAGCGGAGTACCAGGATGGTGTTTACTAGGGTTTCTGTAATCGGAATCACAGCATATGAATGTGAAGCTCTGTTAAAAGAGGAACAGAATAAAAGCTCAAACATGTTCATGATATCCACTGTCTGCAGCATTCTTCCAACTAAATATGGCATGCATGGTTGAAATGCTAGAGAAAATAGATCAAATGATGATGATGAAGATGCAAATGGTTGCTCTCCATAATATGTCCACAAGAAAAAGAAAACATAAAAATAAAAATCGAAAAGAAATAATCTGTATGTATGTGGTAAAAATAATATAGAAAAATGGAAGCTTAATTTTATTTGATTGCAACCTAATATTTGATTCAAACATAATCTTTCACTGTACTGCAACACTTTTAGCATACGGATGCCCGCATAGAGACATTGCAGCAAAATCCAAACTCGCACGTCTCTGCCTACAAATGTGTCGGCTCCACGTAACGTCGGTGGGCCCGAATTCCATCTTCGGATATGAGCCGTCCGATCATATGCATATGTGCCATAAACATAATTGAATTGGATATAGACCCCCTTCTTCGTGATCCCCTGTATTGAGATGAGCAGGGTACAGATATTTGAACCCAGTATTTGGACGTCGTGGAACTCGATTCTGACGTGAGGTGTGGAGAGTGGCGGTAAAGGAGGTGTTTCCTGTGTCGTACGAGACAGAGAGTTGACCTCCACCCGGTTTATTTTCTTGCTTCAGAAACCTTTTGCTATATCTCTTCTCGGCTTAACCATCGTTTGCTCTGTGTTGGTCGTTTGTGGGGTTGGGCGACCCTCGACACCCTTCGCTTGGACTGGGCGAAGGTTTTGTGGAGATTCACCCAAAGGGAGGCGGATTTCCCAGTGGCAATCGTGTCTTCCGATAACTCGTACCTGCTGATCGAGCCGATTCGCTCGCTTCCTCGACGTTCTCAGTGGATTTTCTTTCGATCCGGGCGTGTTTCCCGTCCCTAATGGGTAAAAACCAGGCTTACAAGGCGATGCAGAGGGCGAGGCTGGGGTCGTCTTCCGCAGGGCCGGAGGAGGTCGAAGACGGAATGGTTTGTACCTTTTCATACCAAACCCTTCGCTGCTTAAAATTTAGATTTTGCTGGAGGATTTTTTATGTTTATGTTGCGGTTGAGCGACTCCCCCTTTTGGTTGTAGGAATCGACCCTGATTTGAATGTTAAATGGATATTTGTTTTTTCTGGCCCTTCTGGATTATGCTCAATTTGCTATTTTCTAGCTTCTTTGTTTTATCTGAATCTTTGCTGCTGTAAAGTTGTAATTTGGCTAGTTTTATTAGTTCGATAATTTGTTTGGTATTTCATTTACTTTTCATAGTTGTTATATAAGCAAAAATATGTTTAAGGTGGCACTGATTTGTTATGGTCCGAACATTTGAACTATTGATGTAAAGCGGAGATTAGAAAGTTGTTCTCTTGAGTTTGATGCATTTTATTTGCTTGCAACATCCGGCTTACATGTATTTTGTATCAAAAACCTTAGTACCCTGTATTTGGTAGTAGTATGTTTCGGTTTGCATAAGGTCTTATTAGTTCACAATTTGTCCCATCAACTTCACTTTGAATAGAGTATACGGGTTTTGGAAATCACGTTTAGTAATTATGTGGCTTTTGCTGAACTAAGCATAGGACTTCAGGCCACTGAAGTGCATTTCAGTGGTAAAAACTTTTGGTGAACTTGAAAGACCCCTAGTCATAGTTAATTGCATCTATTGAAGGTCTTATATATGGTTGGTCGAGTTCTGAAAGTACAAAAAGTTTAGGGCTTGAAGCTTTCCCTTATATTTGCAAATTCTTTTGAATTTATTCTTCTAAAATTTTTTCATGCTTGTGGACCTTGATCTTCCCTGTGAGTGATTAGGTGACTTTCTTGTAAATACACAAATTGTAGATGCTGTAGAATGACTGGCCTCTTCCATGGATAATAGCTTTGTCAGTCATTTGCAGTAATCAGTAACATCTCTTAATTTCTCCTACTTTGTAGGCTTGAGGGTTTTTATTTCTTTTAGATCTTAGTACATTATCATTTGCCTTTGATTTGAGTAATAATTCTCATCTGGTAACATCCTTTGAATTAACATGTCTCTATTTGGTGCTTTTACCTTGTATTATTTACTAATGAGGACCATCACAGACGGATGGTTCATTTCATACACCAGAGTGGCATGCTGCTCGTTTGGCCAACCTAAAAACGTCTCACACCATAACATGGGAGGAATTTAAGAGGAAACAGAAGGTAAGACATTCTCGACAGGGCTACTACATTTCCTTAAGCAGTAATGCAAGATACATTTTTGACTCTTTCTTTTCTGAACTTGTTCTTCATGTTGTGTAGATTATCATTAATATGTTGCTTACTTATGTGCACTTATTTTGGATCACTAAAATAAAAGCTTTTTGATCTAGATCATCTTAAAACTAGATCATAAGAGAATATGAAAATTGCAACTATATGAAAATTGACATTTTACAGATCCCAATAATGGCAAAAGTTCCATGTAGGTGATCCCAAGTAGTTGGGACTTACGTTTTTGTTGTTGTTATCGTTGTTGAAGAATTACCCTATTTTCTTGGATATCAGGGTCTAGTTGCAATTTGTATAGTCATTCTTTCATTACTTGATTTATATCATTATATTACTTTTTTGAAGTTTTTTTTTTAATTTTCAAATTAGACTTGCACTATGTTATCATTGTTATTTAATGGATTCATTATATCCTTTATGACAACTAGCTTGTTTTTTCACATATTGTTGCAAACATAGAATGATATTTCTGTTTTATATTTTTTTAATTTTTCCTTATCAAGCGTAAAATATGGAAGTATCTTACTTTTTGTATATGCTCTTTTAGTATATTTCTCATTGTATTCGACTTGTTTGGTTTATTTGAGAAATTTTCGTCCCATTTCTCCAATGGCTACAATTTTTTTCCAAGTCCTTATCATTCTACTGGAATGTATGAATTCTGGTTCTGGGTTTTTGTCCAATGAGGAGCTGTAATGCCTATTTTACCAGAAAATTACTCATTAATGTGCATGACCCTATTGAACATCAAGGACCATATTGATGGTTCCAACTTTAGGCAATCATAGGACTACTAAAATGTAAAGTAATTGCTTGTTGTACTTCCTGATTCTCATATACAAGACTTTGTATGACAAATAACCACTAGGAAACTCCAAATGCATTGTGATTAGGTCGGTTTTTACATTGTTTGTAAACTTCTTTGGACTATCATCTGATAAGATTTTTTGCAGCAAATGATTCTGTAGGTTTTTGAATTAACTTTATGAATTTAGCAAACAGTATCTATGACGTCTTCTTTACTGTTGAGGATTAGCACATGCAGAATGATGGTGTCTGACATTGTAGATATGGTCACTCAAGTTTTTCATATTATTTCATTGATTTGACCTAGGAGATCAATTTATGAATGGATGTATGAAGCACCTGGATGGAAAACCACTCCATTAACAATGTGTATGTATGAAGTGTCTCCAAACAGAAATTATTTCTTTCCATGATTGTTTACACTTTGGAGAAGGGCTTCTCTGCTTGGAGGAAGAGAAATTCCTTTAACCATGAGCTATTGGGACTAAGAACTATATTAAACTAATATTGCTATTGAAATAAAAAAGCAGCAGCATGTTTGTACACCCTGGAGGATACAGACATTTATAGTTCAAGCTAAGAAGTTAGCGGCAGAAAGCGGGAAAGTCCCTAAAATTCCCTTTGAGCTGGATTGATATCTCAGCTTTCTCCTATTACATATAAGAATCCCTTTGTGTTAGAAAACCCCAGTGAAAGCTGTCCCCTGGTTAAACCAGGGCCTCCTTGGAATATCTCCTTTTGCAACTTTTGTGTAGAAATCTGCTCCACATCTGGTAGTTCTCTCGATAATGTGTTTGTTCTCAACCTTTAATATAAGTTTGTTTGAATTTTCTGTTTGCTGGTTTCTTGTTTGATTGTCCATTAGCTATAACTATGGTTGATTACTCCTCATGCTTCTACAATCTCCCAAGGAGTTGAAGTTGTGACCCCTATATGTGTTTCTATGTACAAATACTGAATACGGAGGTATCTAAAATCTTGTTCTGTGCAGTATTCTTAAGCTAGCTGATTGAATCTTAGAGTTTAGGAATCAATTCACCTTTTGTTGAATCCTGTTAATACGTTGACTCTTTTAGGACAGTCAAATTAATTATATATAACCTTATTTTGATCCTTCCATGCTATCTTCTACATCGTAACCTATGAATGAGATGTGAAAAAAGTTGATTAGGATTCTATGAAAAAAAGTAATGCATAGGTTAAGAACCAGATGTAACATAATATGGCTCAAACTTTTACGTAATATTAGTTGAACTAATTCTGCAATAGTTTCAACATAAATATGATCATCAGTAAATCTGCTGTCTTACAATAACTTTGATTTTGATATGGTTTTCTGAGTTCAATTTCTTACTTAAGTGTGTCATGAATGCCCAATGAAAATCTTGTTAACAATATCATGACAGTATTTCTTAACAATATCATGGCAGTATTTCTTCTTGTAATTCTGGTGACAATATGTTGCTCTTGTTTTTAGGAAGATGAACTCAAAAGAGATGAGCTTGAGGCTGATAAGGATAGGATGATGAGAGAATACAGAGCTCAGCTAGACGCTGAAAGGGCCAGGAAGCTGTCCCTTGGAAAAAGCCACTCTGCTAGCAAGTCACATCGCAAAAAAGGTAGGAAATGTGGTTTTTGCAATGGTATGGGGCTTCATTGTCCTGACTGTATGTGTTTTTCGTTGTCTCTGGTAATAACAAAGTGGACTTTGTTCATGCTATTCTCTTTTTTTTTTTTTTGCTTGGCACATTTTTCAAGGAATATCATCATTGCCTTGTCATCATGATTCAGACAGGAAGGATAAAGATTCAAAGAAACGAAGTTGCAGGAAGAGGAAGGTACTTCTGATTCTAATTCACCTTTTTATGTTCACATAATTTTTTATTTCCTCTTGAAATTGATGTTGCTAAGATTGTGCATCCAGGCCCTCCGGATGATGCTTGTTTCTTTTCTTGTTCTGGGTACTTAAATCATTCAAAGTGTATGTGTACGAACTTCTGATAACTTGTAGAAAACATGATCTAAGTAGAGAACATTCAGAAATTTTGTTTCAGTTTTGGAAAACAATGATATTTATATATGTGTGTCAAAAACAATAGGAATATATGGAAGTTACTCAAGGTGCAAACTTTTTTGTGAAAATGCAATATGTAGGGTCTTAGTTTGATGACCGTAATTAGCTAAGGAGTCTTTGATGGCACTATTTATTATTAATTAACTACTGTGTCAGATATTTCATTTAATCTTGCTATATCTCCATTAATGTTTCATTACTTAATCATGCATTAGATTGATTGTATAACTGGTAGAAGCTTCATATACAAATTGAGACCTGTAGACAGGTGTGATGTTTTAAGCATAGTTGAAATTATCAAAGCTCTGTATATATAAATGTATAAAATCCAAATTTGTTTTGCTTTTCCTTATAAAGGGACATTTATGGGCAATTTTGTTTTGATGTCCACAGTATTTTCTCAATGATAAAATCAAGAATTTTTCATTATAAGCTCCTAGTGTGTGCTTTCTGGTTTATTGCTTTGTTAGTAGTTGAAATAGTGAGAAGCATATCACCATCTTGCTCATCATATTTTCTCACATGTTTTGGATATCCTTCATTCTTTATTATCACCGTGTAAGATCTGCATTATAATTGCCATCGAGTAGCTCCTGACCTATCTTTCCATTCGGATGTAAATTCCATAGCACAAAAGGTCCTCCGAGTCAAGTTCCTCCGGTTCATCATCTGAATCGTCAAGCAGTGATGATGATTATGACGACAGTGAAAGGGAACCAAAGAGATCAAAGAAGAAAAGGAAGCATAGGTCAAGGGTCAAGCACTCTAGCAGTGACCACGAGGAGAATGGTGGACCAGTCCGACTCTCGAAGTTCTTCGGCAGTGTGAAGAGATAGAAAGACAACGTATATCTATTTTGGGTCATCACTTTGCTGTAAGGATGGCTTCATTTTCTTTGAAATTTGTTGGCCTACTCTTGTATTACTAACTTCCAAATTTCCAATACTGTGTTCTCATCTTGGATGCTACCTGAGGAAAAATCTATGTATGACTCTGCATGTAACAAACACCTATGCCATTGCTTTACGATTGGAAGTCCTTGAGAAGTTGCTTGTGATGGTAACTCAGCTAGTGTTTCTTGTCCCTATCTATCATTAGGGCATGTCAAGTTTTTGACTGCTTTGGTTAGCTAATATTGTACCTCCCACTGTGTATTTTTGGAGCAAAATCGAATTACAAAAGAAAAAAGTCAACATAAGACTTTAAATAAACCAACCATTTAGTTAGTCTAGTAACATAAAATACATAAATATATATGGAAAGAGAATCTCCTTGTGGATGAGATGATGTGAGGTAATAGAACAGCAAAGATTAACTTAACACCTTCCTTGGGGAGTACGAATGGTGTCTACTAACATCGTTGGGGGCTACGGATGATTGTTGTGGAAGAGGAGAGTGATGGTAAGAGATGAGGATCGTTTTGTATACGCATTGATGCTGATGCAGTTGTCGAGCGATCCTTTTGTCACTCTGCATCTGTGTTAGCGATCTTTACATCGCTCGACAATTACATCGACATCGATGCAAAGCGACATCACTCGATAATTACGTCGATACTAATGCAAATGCAAAGCAGCGAAAGAGTCGCTCAACAACTATTTCAGCGTTGATGCAAATGTAGAGTAGCCCTCATCTCTTGTCGTCGCTCTCCTCGTCCACAATAGTCACATTCGATCCCCAATAACACTGTCATCCATCACCACTAAGTAAAACAATAAAATTATATTTTTATCCTTTGATTTCATGTTTTTGTTGATAAAGCCGATGACATTAGGATAAATGAACATAAATATTTCACTTTCGTAATTATAGAGATGTCAATGTAACTTTTTAAAGTGTATAAATCGAGATGCTAAAGATAACCAACTACATATGATAATATATAATTAGCCCCTAAGGAGATAATCGAACTCATCATCTAAAGGTGAAATGGACGATTGAGATCGACGCACCAAAGCGACGCATGGATCGAACTCGATAGATGCTTGGCCGGGTTCGCAGACGATCACCTTCTTCAACCATTCGAACAGGTACCTGAAATGGGCTGAAGTGAATCGAACCATATATGCAATTTCATGTGTTGATGATATACTACGAGACAATGGAAGTCTTCAATTTCTTTAATATAACTAAAATAAATCTAAATGCTACGGAGAACAAGCACAAGTAGCACTAACGTTCTAACACCATTGCACATCCAGAACCCAAAGAATTCAATGCAAAAACAATCAAATGCATAGCACTAAAAGCAAGCCCTGTGACCAAGTAAAAAATGTGGTCTAGTTTGTAGTGAAAACGAGTGATTATATTTTTTTTGTGGTTACTGCAGTACAATTGACTCCTAGTTTGTACTTTTTTTCCACACATGGATTTGTTGGTCCCATTTCATTGACTGAGGCAGCAGGGAATATTGCCAAACAAATAAAATGATTGGTTGGATTTGACACACAAGTACACTGTTGCTGATGTAGATCGAGTGCCATCATGCCCAACAAGCCTGTCTTTTCTTCCCAAGCATGCTCTTCTCTTGAATCCATGCCACTGTAGCTCCACTAAGAATCATGGAGTCGAACAAGCAAGACATGGTGGTGTGTGTAGATTCCATCTCCCTATTGCCAGTGTACCCATCTTGCTTTGTATGCACATCTCTCTCTCTCTCTCTCTCTCTCTCTCTCTCTCTCTCTCTCTCTCGATATATATATACATATATATATATATATATATATATATATAGATAATTTTTTGGCCATACCTTTTAATGTCTTATCTTATATATATATTTATGTGTTTATTCCTATCATGCATCTTCTTCAGCTGGGAGAGTAAACACTGACCAATTAATGGCCTGTGAAGCTAAGTATCTAAAGATGATGTGAGATTTATGGATCACAGTAGTGATCCATCAATTTGATGAAGCATTTAGTGACTCCTCAAAAATTGAAGGCCTAAGTTAATTAATTCTCCAGTCGAATTTACTATGGAGTGACAGTTTGTGTAGAATATGGATAAAGAACAACCAAATCTATGCCTTGGGAGTTTGAGTAAATGACTTGTTACATCAATGCACACTCCATATAACCAGTAATCATATGCTCAAGCAATAAAACAACCAACATGGTGAATGATTTCTTGGTCAAACTCAACTTGTCCTCAAGTGAATACACTCAACCCAAATTTAGGCTTGTCATGTAGCTCAACCCAACTCCTCTACCCCCAGAAATTAAGGACTTGAGACAAAGCATGTTTGTGTCTTATTTGTGCCCAAAAACCTACACATAAAGAATCTTTTGTTTGGTACAACAGTGTTGTGATAAACCAAGTACAAAAAATTCCCATTATTTTGTGGCTCTACTCTCTCAAGAATGAGCAGTGAGAGAAAGAAAAGAGCTACACATTCATGTCTTCAAACAAGAAAGACTACTTGATGTTAGTAGTCTTTCAACCATCCACCTTCTTTATTATGTGAAGATCCACAATGAGGAACAAGATGAAAGAGAGTAGGAGAAGGAAGTAGACGCAGCAGCAGCAGCATCATCATGATAACTTGTTACACCTGCAAAGATCTGAGAGCTAGTCTTCTTCGGCCATTGCCATTCTGCTGAGAGGACTTGGCCCGACCTGTCTCCTCCTCATGGCATTCCTCCTCCTCATGAACTCCATCTGGTTCCTCCTCCTCAGTTGCATCATGGCTTCCTCTTCCACCACGAACCTCCTCATCAGCATGTCATCCGTCAGAGACTTCCCCCTGAACACCCTCCGCCCCTCGACGGAGGTTCTGGTGCTCGATACAAACCTCCTCTCCGGTGGCGGTGCCGCCGCCGCCGCCGACGACGACGACGACTTCGACCTCGGACAGCTGTAGCTTCTCCGCGGCGGGACTTCAGCTCGAAACACCTCGTTGTAAGAAGAGATGGGAGCACACAGACACGCCCGAGTGAATGAAGAGGCTACCTTGAGGGAGCTGCACTTTCTTAGCTTCTGCTTGTTGGCATCGGCACGGACTCCATTAGGCTTGGCTGCCGAAGACCTCGTCACTGTCTTCCATAGAATTATGACCTCCATCACTCTACCATACCATGGCATCCTGCAACATGGGCAAGCAACGCATCGGTCATCATCTCCAGAGTGTATCAGGAAAGAGGGAGGAGTGGAGATTCATGCTTGCCTTTTCTGTGGGTGCTTCTGCTCCTGCATCAGTAGCGAGTGGAGAAACATGGGAGAGTCGGAGTTGTGTCCTCTTCTTCCCTTTATCGTAGGATGCTTTTGCTTTGGCAGGATTCCTTAGAATGAGGAAGAGATAACCTTCTTATAATCCAACAAACAAGTTTGAACTGGCAGACACTGTTTAAGGCCATAGATCTTATCTGACATGAGCTAATCTAACTCAGGTCAATGCCGTTGGTCTAACCACAAGCACCAAAAGATCAACCGAGCACAAAAATTGGACGTCAGTAGAAACCCACGCAAAGAAGCACAAGTGACGTTTGAAGTGAGACATACGCTGGAAATCATGGGGAACATTCTCATTGCCATATGGTAGGAGTAGGAGTAATGGAGGAGGTGAAGAACACAGAGTCTGTATCAGAAACATTGATAGTTGTCAGTGTATGGCATCAGGATTTATCTTTTTGGTGTCGTGAACGACCAAAGAGTGAGAAAAGTTGGGAGGGAGGGAGAAAGAGAACACGATCACTGTACATGGTTGCTCTGTATGACAATTAAGATCCCCGAATGCCCTTTAATCTTCAAAGCAGAATCCTTCAAAGGCTGACAAAGTTTTACTTGTTGAGGGTTGAAGCTTTTCTCGAGTTATATGCTTCGATTACATCGCTTCAGTCAGAGAAAATTATTCTTGGTTTCTCTGTTTGTGTCATTCGGAATCAAAATAGTTCAAACTCTCTCTCAAGTGTAATGATGAAGTCCAGTTACTGCAAGACATCTTAAATATGGTTAATGTACTTCATCAAAGAACCTTTGTTGTTTTCTTCCTTTGGACACTTGAACCTCAAAAAAATGTCTCCTTTTGCCTTTCACTTTCAACTTTATCCCAACATCCATATTAAAAGCTCATGTCAATTGATAACACAGGATCTGGTTCATGTTTAAATGACTCGAAATTAAAATCTGAACTGATCAAATACACATTTGCTTTAAAGATGTGTGGCATAGAGAAGATACCATCAATGTCATTGCATCTAAAAATTTTTGTATTCTCAATAGTTTCTCTCTCCAATAAAACTTTGGTCATGAATCTTGGAGTCTTCTAACATTTATGAGTTTGATGATGATGTTGATGAACTCCAGGATGCTTGAAATGGGAATAGGAAAAGATTTAAGGTGGAACAGATAATTGTAAACTTGCACTTGGACACAGTAGCAGCAAAGGACAAGCCAGTATAACATACAATTCATGTTACTGGTTAAAACAAGGATACAGATATCAACAATGCAAGATCCTTTGTTGATTCACAAGCTGTGATCTTACATCCAGTGACATCATATTCTCAGTGCAGATATTCTGAGTCATATAGCAGGGTACTTCCTAATTTGGTCTTGCACACACTGTAATAATAATGCATGGCCACCATACCATATAGGAATTTGGACTAGGAAGGATGTGCCAAACTTTGGAGAGGTTTTGAGACCTCTCTTCTACCACCAGTTTTCCCTAAGACAAAAAGAAGAATATTAGACATTTTTGTTGCTTCTGTTTGTATCATCATCTCCGTCACCTCTGTAACTGTTCATTTGCATGTAGGAGAACCTGCTATCTCTAGTTTTATGAGCTGCCTTTGTGATCTACACAAATAAGAACACAAACATTTATCTTTGCTTCAAGTTAAATTCTGATTAACTACCATTGCACTCTATAAATATTCGTATCCCTAATCAAATTAAGAGTACTGAAATCCTTATGTTGAATATTTTTAGATCTCTCTCTATCTCCTTGTCATGTGCTTGTTAAGTAAAATCTTCTGCTTCAAGTGAAAGAGATTCTTAATAGCTGATAACACAAATTGTAATCTTTTACAATTTAACTCTATAAAGTAATTACATATTTATGTAAATTTATTTAGCTCTTCCTCTATCTCTCCTTCTATCACCTATGCTCATACCATCCTAAATTACCTTTCCTCATTTTATCTGCTACACCTAGTTATTCGTAATAATTCTTCACATCCACTTAATATTCTCATCTTAACGAATACAAACTTGTTATATATATAATTTTTTTAACTGAGCCAAAAGCCACACAAGAAAATGCATTACCGGAAGCAGGGAAGGCAGCAACCCATGCAGAAGGTGAGACTGGTCAAAAAGAGTAGTGTTTCCTGGCTTTACCCCTTTCTTCTGCACATCCAAGCAGTCCAGGCTGCATACATTATTGCAGCTCACATGACAACTTGCATGGACTCGTTGCATGCACCTGCTGTCTCACAAGTAGATATTTGAACGCAGGAGTGTTAGGGGAAGAAGATTCTCAAAAAAGAAAAAGAAAACGTAAATGAAAACAATATATATTGGGCTTTGTTTACTGCAGAGAAAATCTCAAATCCTTCGCCATCTAAGAACAATAAATTACAAGAAAAAAGATTGTATTGAGAACACAAATTTACTAGAGAAGAAGTCTATTAGCCAGATCTTGAGATACATAAAGCATTTATAATGCAACCAATCATTAATCTTCTCCAAGCAAGTGAAAACCTTTTCAAATTTATATCTTTTATCCTCCACACAATAGTTTTTAATAAATAAATTTTAAAATATTTGCCAATCCCATTAGTAATGCTAATGTTCGAATTCTGCGACCAATATGAGTTTTTACTTAGCAAGATTGGTTTGGTTGCTTATGAGATGAGAGCAAAAAAAAAGCTGGAATTCTCTTCTATCCATTGTTTGATTGAGCTGCAAGGAGACAGACCAATGAAAATAAAAGTCAAAAGTATTGCAAACAGCTCAACATAAAATATCTTTTAATAGGCAACACCATTTCAGACGTCCTTACAAGCTAAACTCTTCAGTAATTTTCTTTTAACTCGAATTGGTTTGCCCTTTTGTTTTTCATTCCCTTTCCTTTGAAACCAAACAAAGCATTGAAAAAGAAAATTAATATCCTGATATTAAGAAAAAAATTCAGTTGAGTTACCACTAATCCCAATAGTTAAAAGCCAATAAGAAAGGAATGACCTTATATTTAAAGCCTAATCTAATTTTCTTGTACATGCCACATGGTTACAGATGACTAACAATGAAGAGTTCCAACATCAGACATCTCAAGCATGCATGAAATCCAGAAGTTATATAAATCAAGATAGATCAAGCGTACCTTTGAATTTCTTCATCTTCATTTCTGAAAATGATTAACCATGTAAGAGCACAAACTCCTGCTCAATCAAGAACTATTAGTAGCCGACCAAAAGCGAGCCCATCGAATTCACTAGCACACAAGTACACATACATTAAAATGCATGAATAATATGTCCAAGAACGATACAAAAATATGTTAATGCTGCAACGTATTCACTCTTGTATTGGTTGCATTGAGATAATAGTCACATGTGTCGAATTAATTATATTGTGACATGGTCTCGGCGCTTGTTCTTCTTTTCCATTAGTTCATGAAACAGTTCAAGAGATTAATCTCATTCTCGGTTCTTAACAAAAGAAGAAGATTGATTGTTATGAAGGGTCGTATGCATGTAGTCTTACCCCTGAATTAGTGCAGCGGAAAACTTTCGACGATTAAAACTGCGTTCGTACGATAAGAGCGATTTCGGTAGAAAACCCGATTCGTAAATCACTTTAACTTGTGATCAAGCAAGATGCAGTTAAAGCGAATCTATAAGGGCAGTTTGCAGTTATGATGGAAATCAGAATGTAAGCGCAAACTGAAATATGATGTTCGTACGATAAAACTGATTTACGTCTAAACACCGATTCGGAAAATACTGAACTTTGAAACACGATCGTAAATTCGCAGAAGGCAGTAAGCTATTGAGGAGGTTTGCAGTAAAGATAATATGCTCAAAGTAAATGCAAACCAAAGAGCACCGCGATTTTAGAGTGGTTCGATCAATCTTGACCTACATCCACTTCTGGCTTCCTCCACCGACGAGGTCACCGACGTCCACTAGAGGCCTTCCTTCAATAGGCGAAGGCCAACCACCCTTTTACAGTTTCACTCCTTTTGACGAGCTTAGGAGACAACCCTTACAGAATTTTCTCTCCTCTCTTGAAAGATCAGAACTTAGAAGAAAAGAGGGAGAAGAACTTTTAACTCATACAACACTTTTGAGCTCTAAAAATCATAGAGTAAGATCAGGATTTCGGTGGATTTGGTTGCTCTTTCATTGCTGAAAGAGTGGGGTATTTATAGGCCCTAAACCAGTTTGAATTCCGAGCTCAAAACTGTCATCTCCCGGAATTCCGGGGTTTGGCGGTTGCACCGCCTGGCAGAGCTCAGAGACTGAGCCTCTGGGCGGTGCCACCACTTGTCAGGGGCGGTTGCACCTCCTGCCAGAGCTCGGAGACTGAGCCCTGGGCGGTGCCACCGCCGACCCAGGCGGTGCCACCGCCGACCCAGGCGGTGCCACCTCTGGCCAAGTAATCTGGGTCCGAATGGGCTGATCCATTCGGCCCAATTTGGGTCTTGGCCCAATTTGGGTCTTTCAAGGGCCCAATTGCCCCAAGATTAAGTTAATGGGATCACCTCCCATTTCTAACTTAATCATCGTGCTAACTACGAATTTCTTAAGACATCTACTACAGCTTGCTTCCGGTGCGTCAATCGCTTCTTTCGGCGAACTTCCGACGAACATCCGACAAACCTCCGGCGATGCTCCGACGGACTTCCGACAAACTCCTGGACTTGCGACGATCCACTTGGCGAGTTCCGACGAGCTTCTTTTGGCAAGCTCCTGGACTTCTCGGATTTGTTCCCGCAGAACCTCTGACGACCGTCCGGACTTCCGTCGAGCTCTCGAACTCCCAACGTGATCATAGTCTTGACTCCGACGCAACTCCTGCTACATGTCTTTCTTTCATCATAGTTAATCCTGCACACTTAAAACAAAACTTCGATCGAGACAATTAATCCTAAGCAATTAACTAAGTTGTCCGGCATGTCATTGGTCCCTCGACGCTTCGTCCGATTCTTCGGCGCATCGTCCTCTCCTGCGGCCTATTGCCCAATCGGCCAGTTGACTCCGCAACTCCGATATCCTTAGCGCAATACCCGCTCTTCTTGGCCCGATGCCCAAGTCCACGGCCCGAAGCCTTCTGTCGATACGTCGACCGATCCATCGGCCCGACGTCCAATCTTCTAACATGTTCCTCCGGCACAACATGATTTTTCCTGCTTTAATTGTCTCATCCTGATCGAAGCATCCTGCGTCACTCAAAACGCAGATTAAAACATAAACACATATTAAGTGGTTTCATCATCAAAATACGAGATTCAACAGTTTCCACAATGCCAAGATCATCTTCTGTTGTGCATCTCCCGCGATCTATTGTTTACTAAACCTCTTAGTTTTTGACCACCTGATTTCAAATCAGTGCTACTGATCCGGCTTCACCTGGATAGACTCAATGGAAGCATAAGATCCTTATGGTGCCACACCAAACCTAGGCCAATAGAAGTCCACTTAAAACATGTCAAACTTTATCAGTGAAAACCCACACAACTTCGATGTCCAATAAAAACATACTGTGAAAATAATCTTCAAAATATAACACAAGAATTTTGGCAGATACACATTTGTCTGCACAGAATTGTTAATAAACCAACCATCCATCAAGAGGACAACTGCAAATTAATTTTTACCTTGGGCGTCCGAAGCTTGAGTGCATCTGATCTTCAGAGTTCTGATATAATCAATCAAATCACAACCAAGGTTTTGAATACCGGTCTGTAACAACATACCGAGCTCTACTCGGTATGATACGTACCGATATGTATCATCGGTACATCCTAAAACCTTAAAAATGCCTCCACCTACCACGCTAGGGCATACCGACTAGTACGCCTCAATAACAATCGAAATCCGAGGCAGTATCAGTCGGTACGCTTCGGTACCAGTCAGTTTGCCTCGGTACCGCTCAAAACACTGGTACTACCCGGTAGAAGGCAGTCCGTGTACCGATATCCTCTCAGACGGGTACATATCGCTCGTATCGGGCGGTACACATCGAAATTAAGAACCCTGCTTTCACAACACAACCTCAAGCTTCTCCGAATCAGCTAATGCCAGCTTCATCAGCAACCCTGTGATGAATTCATCTGAACACACTACTCTTTAGTTTTATTCAATCATGCATCTGGAAAACCATGAACCTGAAGTGATTATTCAACTTCTTGTTATAAATTTGTGAAAACTTCATACTGACCAAATCAAGTGACCAAAGTGTGGTTTTGCCATCGGAAGGTAACAATTATAGGGCAAAACATGAAAGACCTTGACCTTGCAGAATGGCTAGCCTAGCAGGATTAACCAATGTCATCAATACCAAAGTTAAATCAACAAATAGTGGCAACACTGTGAAAGCATGTAATCCAACATGTGAAGAAATAGCATCTTGTATTCTAATAGAAAATTAGGATAGAAGATAGTGCATCTCCAGATCTCCTAAGGTGCAATCCCATGCCTTACAACCATTGAAAAATGAAGCATGTTTCCTGGGGAAAATTGTAGGATCTTACAGAGAATCAAAATAAGCCTCGAAGTTTGAAATGCTATCCATGACAATAGATTAACTTTATATCATGTATCTGGAAAAACCATGAATATGAAGTTATCATTCAACTTGTTGATACAAAGAGTTTGCAAAAACTTCAGGTTGTAGACCTGTCTATTGTCTTTCTGACATTCCTGTAGTTACCATACCAAGTCACCAAAGTATCGATCACCATTAGAAGGCTCCAAAAATGAGAAACATAAAAAAAGACCTTGACCTTTGCTGAATGGCTAGCATAGCAGGATTAAATGATGTCATTGAAAACAGAGTTAAAGCAACAAGGACTAGCAACCCTGAGAAAAGAATAATCCAGCATGTGAAGAAATAGCATTACAGAATAGTTGACATGAAGGAAATTGTACCTGGGAATCATCAAGAACTGCATCCACCCTAGACTTCTGGCTCAGATATCGAATTTGACTCTTCTGATAATTTGCCAGCATTGGGAGTTCCTACTGTTCCTGAATCCTGATCAAATTGCCTGAGCTCCAAAAAGAAGTCTAATAAAAAACCTGCAGAGAGAAAATTCTTTGCAAATTCCTCAACCATAGTAGTCAGTTGAAGCACCTTGAAACAAGACTCCTGTATGAAACCAGAGCCCACATAAGTGTGACTTTTTTAATGCAGAAAAATCCCTAGTGCTTTCATTAATTAGTTCTTACAGTTCTTGTGAAGCAAAAGGTCCTAATTCATTATTGATCTGAAAATTTCTACTCTATTCGGAACCTTGTTTGCTACCTGCTTTTGTCCGTGCACATGACAAATGCATTTGCAGGAAAACTTGCACGACAAAGAGGAATAATTTCTCTAAACATAAATTTAAGAGATAATCCTGCGGCTAATAGCTATGTTACAAATAAATACAATAAATATTTATTTCAACATATTATGACTTTACCAATTTTTGACTTATGTTGACCTGCATGCGGGCATGCCAGCTAGCACAACATAGAATCATACCATGTCAAAAGATATACATGCACTCATGCCATGATATGACGATCTTTGTTTGCAGATGTTGTAACTCGACCTCAAATCAGCCACAGCTGCTCTAATGATGCAATCTATTTTAAAAATATCTGGCCATGTAAACAAGATATCGTTTACCAACTTTATTTACCAAATTTCAGGCATACCATAACACGTACAGTGTTCAAGAGCATAACATAGAGAAGTACAAATCTAAGGAAGCTTATTGACTAAAAAAACTCATTTGCAGTACATTTAAGGTGTACAGAAAGAAAGAAAAAAAAAAAAAAACATAGTCACTATGTACAGGCAGCTCCTTGAGCATTTTACTAATAAACATCATTCGTCTCCATTTTACAACTAAATATGTGTACATGTTACATGAGGTACATATTTCTTCCTCCAACATATGATTCCTACATTGACTACTTGCTACCTGAATGATCTACCAACAAATTCCTAGACCAATGAGACATCTTTTCAAACTTTCTCACCTCTCAAGGCTTCAAGGCTTAAGGCAGTTACTACTGGCCGAGCTACCAACATTACAAGGGATATCTCGTACTTGAAGCTTCATTTTCTGCAATCCAATATTCTCTAATACATCAACACACTCCTGCAGATCAGAGTCATTCTCCAACATTACCCACTCTTCTTCGTCATCCCTATACTTGAGCTGGAATGTTCCTACCAGCAATTTGAATCTCTTTCCAATTTCCTCAAACAAGTTGTGGATACCCATGGATGGCATGAACTTGAATCTAACAGTGTCATCTTTGTAGGTAGCCTTTACTGTAACAGATGGGCCATTTTGTGAGATTAGCATCTTACTTCTCTTGAAACTAGGATGACTTGATGCACTTCCACTAGAAGAGTCCGTCATACCAGAAGAAGAACGATGGCTGTGTTCCATGATTCCATCAGCAGCTTCTGCTTTCATCATCATTTTATCCAATTCTTCTAAACTTGAGCTTCTTGATGTAACCTGACACTCAAGGCTTGCCAAACTTAAGCCATCTTGGCCACCTTGGCAGCCTGCTTCTTTTGAAATATATGAACTGTCAGATACATCTTTAGAATATGATGGCCATTTTGGTGCACCTTGCATTGTAGCATATGACAACTGCCCTCCATCTGCACAAATAAAGTTCAACTGTCTGCTACAATCATTTGAAAGCAAACCAACTTCATCTGTTTCACATTTGGATCGGTGTGTGGTCCCTCTTTGGTGTCTGCCAAGGAAATAGAAATCTGGCTCCATCTTACCAACAGGCTGTTCTGTCTCAATATGGTGAGCAGAAGGGGCAGTCATAAGATCTTGACCTTTTGGCTCAAAGGTTATTAATGATGGTTTTTCCGGTGAGGAGACTGCTGCAACAAGGCACCCAGTAGAAGGATCATACTTTAGAGCCCCTTCAACTCCTTGGACAGAATTTATAACATTTTGGATTTTCTGCAATGAACGATTGACCTTATTTATCTTGCGAGATGGCCATCTTGAAATTCCATGCTGTCTACATATCCTTTTCAATGTTGTCGGACAAACTGCCACAGTTATCACAACATGTTTAATGAAACGCTCTCCAAATAAAGTAAGAGCTTATAATCTATAAACTATGGCCCATAGGTTAAAAGAAATTCCAATCATCAAGCACTCACATCAGACTCCATTAGGAAGGAGACCGATGCTGTGTTTTATGTTACAATTTTTAAGCTATGAAACCCCTTTTTTTTTTCCAAAAAGATAAACTGCTAATTAGTTGAAACAGGTACAGGAACAATGCTCACCACCAATACTTTTTGCAGCATCCTTGAGACTCCCAGAAAAGTATCGTTGAAGAACACTAAAATTAATATTTTTCTCAGCTGTACTGCGTTTTTTCTCCATTTGTTTTATTGAGCTAGATGATAACTGGAAGATTTAGAAACATGTATTAGAACTATATTGAATAAGTGAGTTCAACACTAATAAGAACCAGCAAAAGATGAATAAGCAAGGTTTCACGAATGTTCTTATTGAGATACCAAAAACACAAATCATATGAACCAAGATATGAAAGAAAACATCTAGTTGATATAAAACATTAGCTCAACCTGTAAAGTGAACTTTAAACTAGCTTTCTTTTATGGACATAACTTGCACATGCATTCAGAAATTAAAAATGTATGTTATGTGTATCTATTACATAGTAGGATATATGCATTAGGCTAAACATATTCAATTCAAGGGAATAAGCAAAGTTTCATATGGTCAGGATTGATAATCATAAATATGGCCAATATCAAAATTAACAAAAAATAAAGATAAATTTAAAATATAAAAACTGACAAATGATAATTATGTGTGCGAAACTATTTTTTAGTCTTGGCTGATACATGGTTCTATGTTTCATCCGGCATAGAGCATACTTGTTGGGTCAGTGACACAGATCACAATATGTGCTTCCCAACACCGTGTATTCTTAATCTTAAAAAAAATTCACACATGTTAGTACAGTGACTTTTACCGAATCCATACCATTTCGAGTGGAGACCAAAATGGATCCGATACCCAAACTGTAAAACCATGGACCCACATATTATATTGTTTACACTTTATATGAAAGAATGTTATGATCTAAAATGCAGGAACTGAAACTTTGTATAAAAGGCAATAATGGATAATAGAGAATAAATCATGAAGAAAAGTATATAACTAGATAATATAAAAGCTTGTTGTCATTGTATATAATTGTATCTTATCAACATCTTGTATAAGATTTTATTTTGAAGATAAAAAGGAAAAAAAGTCAGAACAAAGACTCTAGACATCCACACCTACTACCAGCCTACACCTCACCCGTCATACTTATACTATGTCTGCTAGTGGGCCCTTGCTGTTCCTGTGTTCTATACAATTATAGAGTGATGCAGGAAAGGCATATGTTGTAATAGTTTTTACAAAACGGAGTCATCAAAACTTTACATGCCAAATCTGTTAGATGCCAAATCATATATCTGTAGGCCTTCACATGTTTAAGACCTTCTATATACTCCATAATTTAAGTAGGCTTCATTTGCACTTATTAGTGCTAGAAGTTCAATTTAGTACTTTGGCAAGGGGACCCTTGGAAAAAAATCCTCAGTTAACTTCTTGGCAATTAGTCAAGATGACATGTTTCGATTTTGGAAAGCATGATACAAAAAGAAGGTCAAAGTTAAGACTAGGACCTGCTCAAGATGAGCATCTCCATTTTGTTCATTGGATCCAATCTCCTGAGTTCCAAGATGCATCTCGGTAGCCGTTTCATTGTCGTAATCTGATAGTTGAGAGCACGTCATTGAAAAATTAGTCGACAAGGCACCTACAGCTGCTCCTTTATGATTACCTACTCTGGTGATCTCTGCCCCAGCTGCTGCAGCATCTGATACAGTTCTCAAGCTCCTACAAATTCTCTGCATGGTATTTGAGAGGCTATTTAATAATAGCTGTTGCTCTATGTTGCCTCCACAGTTGACTGGTAGAAAGAATTCTAGTATGTAATCATCATTTCCAGTGTATGTGCTCCTCAACCTGATTGCAACTGCAGCACGAAGGTCGAACTTACGAGCATGGTGTGCAAGTGGATATTCACGTATATCATATACTTTAACATCAGGGGAGAAGAATGGATGATTGGATTGAAGTGCCTTTCCAGCAATGCCTTGTCCCTTCTCAAGGCGATGTTCAGCGCATGCATGAAGAAAATCTTGCATCCGCATATCATTAACATAGCAAGCTGATTCTTGAATGCGAAGGGCAAGCCTTCTTGAAGTTGGCTTCATCCCCCCAATGTTATCATTGCTCAAGTCATTGACACCTCCATCATCATACCAAACAGGTACCCATGTAAGTGCCAGAGGTAACATGTGTGCATGACAAACAGTTCTCAAAACATCAAGTATCTCCGAAAATGCAGAAATCTGACTCTTCGTGAGGTTCTGCAAAAGAAATTGAGATTTTTTTTTCTCAAAAATCATTTAGAGGTTTCATTCCATCTTTAAATAAGGATGGTCACATCTCAGTATTCAACCTACCTGATGATGAACCTGCACTTTTGTGGTCTTCAAGTTTACAGCCTGCAAAAGCAACAAAGAAGGAACCTGCACATATAAGAAGCTCCGAAAGTAGCTGCTAAAATTGTTCATAACACCAACAAAATAATGTTCTTCCACAGGAATTGTGACAGCCAACAGATACACGATACACAGACCAGATAACAAATAACAGATAACAAGAATTTTGAAAGTCTGCTTTCAAACTAGGAGCCATACAAGTGATCCTTACATTTTAACTGTGACAAATGAGGAACCAAGTGACAAATGCAAACAGAGGCTGCAGTAAAATATATAAAATATCATTCTCATGATTTAACGATTACATATTGGCAATATCAATCTATTCAATCAAGACTGAAAAATAGGCCATATAATGGTACTGAATGTCACAGCAACACTGACCTGCAAAGCATTGCAAACAGTTTCCATCTCTGCGTCGAAGTTGGGTCTCTCCCTTGTTGTAACAAGCTCAAGCACAGCAAGACAAGAACCTTCATAAGGATCAAAAACAGGCACCGCAAGAGATCCACGGACTTCATGACTGATTGCATAGTCCACTCTCAAATACTCGAACTTTCTGTAATAGATAACATTCGAGGTCCACTCTGGCATTCCGGAGATATATACACGCCCGGGGAGCCCAGTAAACAAACCAGGTGCTTCCTTAGCAGAAAAGGTAAACTGCCTTGAAACTTCACGGTACCCAGCAAGAATTTCGTCAAGGAGAAATGGCTGTTCAGAGGTACTTAAAATATACTGGTCACCCTGTTTAATGGGCCTCCAAACCTGGCAAAGTATTCCACTACATGACGATTCCTTTAGCAAGGACAGTGCCTTGAGCATTCTTTCTGGAAGAGACACCCCTTCAAAAGGTCTAGGAATAGTCAAGATCGCATCATCAGACAGGCCATCAAAGGCGGAATAACTAGCACTCCTACTAGTAATATTAGTTCCGGAGGAAGTCGACGGAAGCCCCATTTGTGAACCAGCTCTTTGCAAAGCCGTCTTTTCCATGCAGTTATAATAATTACCAGTTGAGACCCTATTATCTCCAGGAACGGAATCCGTACCTTCTGCTGAAACACTCAGTGGTGCCAATGAAGATGAAAAACCAGGTATTTGATAAGCAGCTATAAAGCTTAAATTAGAAATCTGGTCTACCATCGTAGGACTGCAGGATTCAGCAAAACCATCAAAATTCATGAGCTCCGCCAGGGAAAATGGATCGTCTTGACTCGGACTCCCGCTCGCCCCATAATTCGTGGGCGTGAAATCATCCATGTGAGCTTGCTCGGAGATCCAAACTGAACCAATTTCCTTTCAGATCCTGCACAAAAGTCAACTCCTAAGCATCCTTTTCAAACAAAGACGCAAACTTTCCCCTTCGAGGAAACTCGGTTCTTCCATTAACGAGCTTAATCAAGTAAAAATCAGTTCGTTGGAAACAAAAGAAGGGGGAAAAAAGGGAAAACCAATAGCTTTAACAATGAGAGAACATTCCCCACCCAGAAAAGGCAAATCCGAGGTGCTGTAATGCTGCATCCACAGCTCTCTCGGCGCGAACGATCCAAACTCCACCGGGACCCCTCAGTTCAGGTCTCCGAACCATTTTTTTCCAGCTAAAAAACGACCTTTTTTTAGCTAAAACGATCTCTACCCCCTCAAATCGCCGAAAAATCGATTTACTGGCCGCCTCAGCTAATCCATCTCTACAGCTTGAAGAGGGGAAATAAGCAAAATGATCCCTCTTTGTCAAATCAACAAAAGAGAAGGGGCGATAGAAGGGAACTGCCCCCTCACGTCGAAACCCTAGCTCAGAGAGGAAGAAGATTCCCCCAAGATATCGCCTCAGTTGGCCGCAAGGTTTCTCCTTTACAGGAAATCCTTAACTTTCGGCTCCGAGGATTTATTTCATTCCCTTTAGAGTGGGCAGAGAAGGCGACGACGCAGTGGAAACGATCGAGGAAAACTTTGTTCGTTTTCATAACGCAAAGGCGGCCGAGAAATTGCGGCGCCCGTTTCATGATTACCACCCAAACAACCCCATAATTACCATCCTGCCATGTCAAATTAATCATCTCATAATTACTTTTTCCTATGAATACGTATCACTCCAAATTAATTTTTTAAGACGAATTGTCAAAAATATATATATATTCTCTTTTTTTTCCTTTTCCAAAATAGTGTTTTATTTCTTTAAAAATATCTTCTGACAGACTTTTAATTATCAATTATATATTTTTTGAATAATCTTATCCTACTTTTGATATCTCTATCAAAATACTAAATCAATCTATTCAAAAATATTATAATTGAGATAACTAATTTAAAACTCAATAAAAACAATCCATCTTATCTAAAAAAATAAGGTTATAAATAAATATCTTTATTAATCTAAGAACAAGAATATAATTAAATAGTGAGATTTTCATATTAGTTATAATATATGTTTTATATCCTTATATGATTTTTAAGATACTATAATATGATTTTTAGCCTTGTAAATATAAGGTCAAGTACTAGAAAGCTTCTATGCATTAACATCTATTTATTTATTAAAGGAAATAAGATAACTAATACTAATGATATATATATATATAAGAAGATTTTATTAACATTTTATAAGAAAATTAAAATAAAATAAAATATATTATTTTTAATATACATATCTCAATAGCTACGACTTATTATTATACAATGATACTAGAACATGAATCGACATTAATATTCATTAGCTTGGATGATTTCTTGGTGGTTACTAATCTTTTTTCTGTAATATAATTCTATCACCTCTAAATTTCAATTCTATATCAATGGAATTCATAACATATAAATTTCTCTTCAAAATGTGAGGTAAAAAAAAAAAGAATAGAAAAGTGAGGTAGAGAAGAAGAGGCAAAAAAAAAAACAAAATAATAATAATAACAAGTTATTTTCTATTATGCATATTAAAGAATTAATCAACATGAATTACAATAACATTTATATATAATCTATGATTCATATTGTATGTGATTAATCAAGATATAATTAACTTTTGACTTTTAAAAATAATGATTATTAGTAGTCTCCTCTTTCCCATCATCTAAGCCTTGTTTAATCATTAGATTCAGAGTCAAAACCATTATTATAATTTGCAAGTCTGTCAAAAAAAAAAAAAGGATATTGCTTGTGATGTCAAGAACCAAATGCCATGTGGATTGAGAGTATTTGTGGAGAAGATCATATTTAAATCATGGAGAACTATTTTTCTTTGTTTTTGTCTAGTTAGAGACTTGTTCAACTGTGTTCAGAAAAGACAGATCATCAAACTCTTTCTATAAACATGCAGAGACACAAAAAAAAAAATGTTTTCCATTACCTTGAGAAATGGAAGCATTATGATTGAATGTGATTTCTGAAAGGTGGGTGCATGTTGAAGGGATCACATGAGGGGTCATGTGGACCAAAGACTTTGTTGGGTTGTTGACTGTGAGCATTGTCATGTAAAGATTTAGTTTTGCCAATTTTCTGTGTTTTTTTTCAACTGTAGATGTAGAAACCTGATTAGTTTTATATTAAAAATAAAAAATAAAAATTAATTTATAATATTTTGATAAATATATTATTATTAATTTTAAATTAAGTATTTTGACTAATGATTTACGTCAAACTAAGTTTACATGCTAGTTAACCTATTAAACTCGGATCGTAAAATTTAGTATCAAAGTTAATTTAGAATTTGATCAGAAATTTAAATTAAAAAAATTATATGTAGATGGAGTTAGAGGACTCGTCACGATATAAAGCCATCGTCTCGTATGTATAATACAAACTTTTAAATAAAAAATATAATATCTTAATTAATTTTAAGTTAGTAAAAATTAAGATTAATTTATAAAAAAATTAAATAATATTTTGATCAATATTTTGGATAAAAAGATTGATTGGCTAATTAACCTCTTAAAATCATGACAGTGAATAACAAAATTCTTACATCTTTGTTGGTTTTTTGGGTGGAGTCCAAAATCTAAAAACAGTAGCCAAATAGCTAAAAAAAAAAGGTAAATATTGCATGAAGTGATGACATCAAAAAGTGGGATTAGCAAAAGGTGATATAAGCACGTCAAACAAACAGTAGCCAAATAGCTCAAAAACAAAAAAAAGGTCAATATTGCCGGAAGTGATGACTTCAAAAAGTGGGATTAGCATTAGGTGATATAAGTACATCAAACAAAGACCAGCCAAATAGGTCAAAAAAAAAGGAAAGGTCAAATTGCCGGAAAGTGATGACATCAAAAAGTGGGATTGTGCTGCCAAGACCAATGGGGAGAGTGTCTTTCTTTAGATTACATTTGGAATGTGAAAGTTGATGATTAAGACTAATAGGAGGATTAAGACTACCATTTCATATCACATTTATAACAAAAATAAAGAACCTTCATGCAAGAAATACATTGGTCATTTTACTAACAGTACAATTAAAAACAAGCCATCCCATCAAATCCAAATCAATGGACATCATCAACTCTAAATATGAACACATCTTATATTTATCGTAAATAAAATTCGAATCATAATTCTTTTTTGCCAAAATAATTAACCTTAAGATATTGATGCAAAAAAGGGGTGTTAGACAACAGATATGAGGTGAGTCACGAGCCGATATCGGAAGCTTTCTGTAGGGCGATTCAAATGATGAGGTACCCGAGCTCTCGGGATGGAGAGCTGGTTGGCGTTGGTCGGGACCGGGACTGATTGGCGACTCCTTGGTGCCAGGTGGATCGCACTTCCGTGCCGAGTCCCTTACCGTCGATGAGTGATCGCCCTCCTACAAAAATGGTCTATGTCGGATGGTACCCGACTATGGTCCCCTCCGACGAGCAAGTTAGTAATGAGAGGGATTATTTTTTTCCTTCTTTTTTCTTGTCTCCCCTTGGTCGAAGGTCAACCAGGGGTTTTATACTGTGGCGCGAGGGCTGATGGTGTGTCAAATTAACATCACTGTTGTTGACCCCCGAGAGATGGGACGACCTTATGCGGCCGTCGTTCCGAGACGTGTAGAGCGATGTCAAACGACATCGCCCCGAGCTCTCGAGATGGGACGTGTGACATATCTTTCTTGGACGGATGACGTAAGACTCCGATTTAGCGAGCGGTGACATTAGACACGAGAAAGAATTGTATGGATGTGGAAGAGATTACACAATTAAGGTTGCTAATCACGTTTACGACTGAGCATTAAGTGGGACATTAGTGAAAGGGCAGATGCATGGAGGTCGAGGGTAGTTTGGTCATCACGCAGAGCATCACGTCAGGCGCGGGTTCCGAAGGCGGGCGGGAGAGCAGGATGCACGGACAAGTCCCGCGCACGTGTCGGCGTGCGGTTCGAGGAGGTGTGGGCCGAGATCTACCGTCTTCAGCACTAGATTCCAAGCTCATTCAGTGGACCGCTTCCGCCCGCCCGCAAACGCTGACACGACATTTTCCCGTAATTTTAAATATATATTTATATATTTATTTATTTATTAATATAGAATATTTATCTCTTCACCTCCTCCATGTATTATTTATTATATATTGACAGAGGGAATGACGAGATCTGCTCCATCATGTGATCGAGAATGGGGTTGAAAGACTTTTCTGGAATCATGTTTATTTTATTTTATTTTCTTTATTAGTTGGATAAATATCCTTCATTTTTAATTATTTCCGTGTTTATCTTTGTAAAATTTTTAACTGTCATTGGTTGGATGCTAATAACTATGACATGTATGAATGATTTAAATATCTGAATGCATATATATAATATTGAAAAAATTAGTTCATTAGCTAATATAATTTAATGTATATATATTATATGTATTGTATTGTTTGATGGATCAGATAATTAGTTCATTACCATTATCATCTAATAATGGATATAATATCTATGAATTTGAA